>NC_051077.1:4783321-4963321 GCF_004664715.2 Peromyscus leucopus | reverse complement strand
AATACAGGTAAATTGTTTGGTCCACATTGTTAATAATTGGCTATTTGTGCTAATGTGTTACTTGAAATTTATAAGAAAGGATCCTCTTTTTAAGATTTTATAAAATACTGAAGAGTATTACCTAAAGTTACCTCTTCAAATCCTATAGAGATTGTATTTAATGCTTTTATAATTGGCATATGTAAAAAGGACCATGGAAACAAAAGCTGGTGATAGAATTGCTCAATTATTATTGCTTTCATATTTTAAATTCAAAATGGTGCCGATATATAGAACTGGAGGCTTTGGAAGTACAGGAAAAAAGGTGTTTTGACAGTTATCAATGATAACAGCCTAAATTAAAAACAAAATTATATGGGATTGAGATTGGAAGATTATTGGATTCTGGTACTGGATATATCTATAATTTCACAAGAATCCTGAGATCCCAATTGGCCCCTTAAAAATTCTACCTCTAACCTACAAGGTATCGGCACAGCTCAGACGCCATTGCAGAACAGGATACTTTTAAATTGGAAGGATGAGGAAGGTCATACAGAAACTTTTCAACCATTTGTGCTACCTGACATTCCAGTGAACTTGTGGGGACGGGATTTTCAAAATTCTGTCAAGATTTTTCTATTGTTAATAAGACTGGTATTCCTTATAATCCTCAAGGGCAGGCTATAGTAGAACGCTGCCATCGTACCTTAAAAACTTATATTGCTAAAGTAAAAAGGGGGGAGTTAGGGGCTCATCTCTCCTCTCCACATTCTATTCTTTCCCTTGTTTTATATATTTTAAATATTTTATCGGTGGATTCTGCTGGAATATCCGCTGCAGATAAGCACTGGAGGACTCCTGTTGCAAATCATCCTCTGGTGCGATGGAAAGATCTTTCTACTGGCACTTGGAGGGACCCGATCCAGTGTTGGTGTGGGCCCGGGGATCTGTTTGTGTCTTTCCACAGGACAATGAAGTTCCTCTTTGGGTTCCTGAACGCTGTGTGCGCCCTGTGGCTGCTGCTGAATCCCAACATGGCAGAGACCTATTGGGCCTTCGTAAAAAACTCTCCCCTTCTGATGCCAATGGGGATTGAGAGCCCAATACGGCCAGCCTTGGCAAACATTATTCTAAGCCTAGGAACTGTAGCCATGTGGTTGGATTCCTCAGAAGGTAATGTATGGTAACTTTTTTCAAAAAACATTGAGAATGTATCACACCTTGGAGATTAAGGATAACTCTGAAGGTCAATAAACTTCATTTACTAACAGTAGCATGCCAGCTAAGCCTTTTTTGCATTTTGCAACCCCCCTCAAGCTGGTGTAGTACCTACTTTTCAGGAATGGCTCTGTGCAACATTTATTTGCCTCCTGAAATTCATCTAGCCTTTTTGAAGATACCTCAAAATTTGTGAGCCTGAATGTAGCCATTATTGAGGCCATTAGTTCTGCTCCTTGTTTGCTGTTTTTGTTTTCTGTTTTCTTTATGTTTCTCAGTTGTTCTCTTGCAGACCTGCCAGCCTAAGTAGTGCTGGGATCAAGAAAAATGGGCCTTGGTGGTTCGTGTTCCTGGAGCTGTGTCCATGCCAGTGGACCATGGCAGCTAGACACAGATGATGCTCACACGCTCCAGAAGAGACTCTGACATCACTGTTGCCATTGTTGCTGTTATAGTGGTGGTGGCCACTGCTGCTATTGTTTCTGGGATTGCTATTTCATAATTGGTTACTACAGCTAGCACAATGGAGACCCTGGCAGCAAAAGTAGCTACCACAGTTAATCTTTCTTCTTATTGGGCATGATAAATTTAATTCCACTTTTATACATTATAATTGGCTTTGAAAGTTGTAAAATTATTGAAACTCAAGTTCCATTTGCTTATGGGATACCACCTTACAAGGACTCCAATTTGCAGTAAGGCTCGTTTAAGAAGGGAATGGTTCAACTGCCTTTAGCCTCCTGGCTATGGGTGGGTTAGGACTTCTGTTGGTCTTTTCTGTGTCGCACAGATTGCAAGCCCAGTGCCACTTTGAGATCTTTGGCAGCAGTCACTCTACAGCTCACATGGTTGAGTCCGTATGATAATGAGTATTCAGAGACGGGTAATGCTTGGGGGGCTGCCATCAACCTAAGACAGAGCACTTGTGTGGCCTGGGCAGGTGTCTCTATGACGGGTAAGGTGGTCTGCTGGTCCCACGCAACCTAAGTCAGAAGCTCATTTAATAAAAAGGGGGGACCTGTGGGCGCCATGGGCCCTGGCCCCGACTGGGAGTGGCTGCGGCCTTGCTTGCTGACCTCGATCAGATGTCCTCCCTATTCAGATTCCCTGCCGGTATCCACCCTTCTGAATGCTTAAGGGAAGTTCCTTGTTTGTGTATCCTGCATTTTGGGCGTTAACAACTTAGATGCAAGAATGTAGAACATTGGGTCTGGAATGTAGACCATTGACAGCGAACTTCTGCCCTCCGGGGGTTCCTCCATTTGTGCTGTAAGCCTGTATGTATTTAAGGTTTCTTCCCTCTTTCAATAAACGGCATTCGACATCCAATCGTATGGATGACCCGCTGTCTCTTGTCTCTATTTTTTAATCCGCAGCCCTTCGCTCGGACATGGTGAACGGGTATCGGTAATGCAGGCGTTACCGCTACACAAATGGAAACACTCTGGGAAACACCCATCCGAAGTATATTTAGAGGATCAGCTAAATGACAGCCGAGAGCCACAGGGGACAAGGGAGGTCGGGGGGCGCAATGCAGGGCCAGCTCCAGCACCGGCCTACCTGAGTTCACCTGGACACACCTGATTTCCACCAGCAGACCCACTGACCCTCAACAACCCAGTCCCAGATTGGTCTGTGTGTAACGCTCTGGGTTCCACCCTCAGCAAGGCATAATAATAAAATTAATGCTAACACTACTACTACTACTAGATGATGATGATGATGATGATGATGATGATGATACAAAAAGCTTGCAATGAGTTTCCTTTCATTAAGGTACTGGATTTGGCCACAGCTCGGTGCAGTTCAGGTGAGGGATTGAACGCAGCCTCTCTCTCGTTCTCTGATGGACACGGCCCGTCACGCCAAGGCCGGCGACCCGTGACCTGGGCTTGTTCTTACCGTGAGCTGGCAGTGGCACACATGAGCACGTCATTCAGCATGAAGAGCCGGCGTTCTTTGGTCTTGATGATCTCTCCCCTGTCGTTGTAAACCGTTTCGATCACGTCATCGGATCGAATGAGGTACCGGTTTCCACTGCTGAGGAGCTGAGTGTTCAAAGAGGACACCAACACAGTCACTACCTCTGGGTTCACGCGAAGGAGAAGGGAAGGGGGACTCCCGACATACACAACCTTACAGTGTCCATGCTTTAGGACTCAGGGCCCATAGCTCCTGCTCTCTCCTCCCACAGAAACTACCGGGCTCAGCGTGTGGTTTTAAACTCCATCTCTTATCAATATCAGCACTGGGGGTGAAAGGTCACATAGCAACTGACTTTACAGCCAAGTTACGTCCGTATCTAGACTTGATTTGCTGTCCTTGTCTTGATCTGCTTGATTTGTTTTACCGCCATCAGTGACTGAGCACAGGACTTCCATGCAACCCGCCAAGTGTTCCACCACTGAGCTACATCCCCCAGGGGCTGTGTCTGGTCTTCCCATAGTCTGCCACTCTGTGTGTCACTGAAGAGACATCAGTTCCTGCAAGGATGCTCTACACGGATCAGTGCCATGGGATGTCACTTCGTGCTCATAACAGGCAACAGCACCGTTGGCCCACCTCTGAGCCTAGCCTACCACCGGACTGCCTAGCTCTCAGAAACTGGCTAGAAGCCAACGGCATCACGGGGCCTTTCGTGGGTGGCCTGTGCATGGGACCAAGGTCAGGTGCTTCCAGGCTGCAGTCAGTATGCCTTCCTTCCCAGTACGCTCTCACACCAAGCACCATGGAGACGCTCAACTTTAAATGATACAAACTATATCAAGAGCACAGGCGACTGTAATTCTCCATTCAAAAACTTTCAGTCATTGAGAAATCGGAGGACTGCCTCTCAAAATGCATAACTCCTCAGCAGGAAGCCACTGGATGTCATGGTCAAGCAGGACATCTCCCCCACCGAGGAGAAAAATGAATGTGGCATTAACAACAATGAATAACACCATACAAATTACCACGGTTCCTACGTGTGGACTGACTCCTCCCCACAGACGGGGTCTTAAACATACATGTGAAAGCCTATGAAGGTCAATAGTGTTCTGCAAGAAATCCTTCTGTAAAGAGGAAGTCCAAACAGCCTGGCCAAGGAAGGCACATTTTTGGGGTACAGACAGCTCAGCACTGGTGGATAAAGGCAAACAGCTATCTGTAACAAATTATGGGATTTTGAAACTAAAGCCAAGAGTTGTGGTTCTTAACCTTTTGGGGGTTCTTAGATCCAAATGAGGAGCTACCAAGTCTATGATCCCCTTTCCTGAGAAAACATGTGGGCAGAGGTCAAGGTTTTATGTGCAGTCCCAGGCATTCCCGGCCCTACCCACCACAGCGAGCTGAGCAGAGGGAGTTACCCTAGTAGTTAATAAACTGTTCGTAACCCTGGCTTGTTAGCAGGAAAGGGCCGAGGAAACCCTCTCCGACCTTGTTCAGGTATCTTTCATTGATGGCTTTTGCTATCTGTTTGACTTCACAGCGCTGGTCAGCATCTCTTTTCCTCTCGTTCAGCTTCTCCGCCAGGGTCTCGAGCTCCGTCAGCGCCATCTGAAGGGGCAGCCTGTCGGGGTGTCCCTTGGCCGTGTTCTTCAGCATGTCCTGTGAGCAGGAGGCGGGGCGTGGGTGGTCGGCAGAGAGGCGCGCGCACGAGCACACACACACACACACACACACACACACACACACACACGCACGCACGCACGCACACACGCGCGCGCGCGCACACACACACACACAGTTAGCAGACCACTCAGTCTGGAAGCTGGAGCGACATGGGCTGCCGGCCACCTCTGGAGGAGAGTCCGGGCTCAGAGAGGAATAAGAGTCATCTCAACACTTGGCTGAATATCCAGTCAGCTCTCTGTGTAAAAACGAAACTGCTGATGGAAAACTGTATAGCGTGGGCCCGACACAGGAACGTATCGCCATCTCAGACAGCCAACAGTGGCCAGGACAGAGCAGTCAGCCTGCATTTTTCTATTGGAGTCAAGCAAATGCACCGACTCCCTGAGTCCCCCAGCAGTGTTAAGTGCGCTACCGTGGCACCCGACGACACTCACAAGGTCGGTTCACCCAGCGGGGCTGTGTGCCCTGTCTCTCCACTCCCGACAAAGGCCCCGAACTTGAGGAAGAAGACTCGCCGCATGGTACCATGCAGGCACGCCTCACACCCCACTCTGCTCCTCAGACCCCATGTCTTCTGCAGGTTGAGGCCACGGCACTGTACCCACCTCATCCACAGGGAGTTTTCCCAACAGCATGTACTTAGGCTGAGTCTCCATGCCCCACCTGGTAATTCCCACAGTATTTCGAGCGTTTCCATTACCATCCCGTTATGGAGAGCTTGATGTCTCTATTGCAATTGTTCTGGGGTACCGTAACCCACGCCACTCAAAGACTGTGGACTTCACCTATAAATGCGTGTGTTCTATTGACCTGCTGACTGGCCACCCCCTGAACCTCCTTTTTCCCCTGGGGCCCCCTAACACCAGAGACACAACGGCACTGAAGGAGGTCGGTCAACAACCCTACGGTGACCTCTGGAGAGTCTCAAACTTCTCACTCTCAAGCAAAAGCTAGAAGTGGGGCCAGGTGTGGTGACACATGCCATCCCAGCAGGCCAGAGGCCCAGGCAGGGGACTCAAGGGTTCAAGGCTGAGATGAACAGTGAGTTCGAGGCCAGCCTGAGTGCTCTCTCACCTGGTACTCAGCTGGAACTGAGAGATCTCTAAGCCTCTTGGGGGAAATTCAATGTTCTCCTTTAGTAAAGACACCAATCTTGATGCTGATACAGTGAGAAAAAAATCAAACTAGCCAGATACGGCATTCCTCAAGCCAGCTAAGTGAAGAGACCCCCCACTTCTCCGCTCTCGGGGAGGCTGAGAGAGCTGCCGACGCTGGACAAGATGAGCCTGGAGTTGGCAAAGGCCGGATCAAGAGGTGTAAGCACAGAACATCCCTGGAACGCGACAGGAAGGTGAAGCAGCAGGTGCCGACGGAGACGACTCGGCAAGGGTGCCGCAAGATCCAGCTCAGATAACTGCCGGACGGACGGACAGACGGACGGGCTAGCCAATGAGCTTCCAGCGAAGGCCAAGCCTCCGGAGAACAAGACACCACTTCAGATTCGCCCCACTAGAGAGGAGCAGCCAGTGCCTGGCTCAGAGCCACAAAGGACAGGAGGACTCTGTTGGAGAGCAGAGTGGACATGCGGGGAGCTGAGATTGATGGAAGATGGTGGAAGATGATGCTCGCTCAACCATCCGAAGGCCCTGGACCTTCCCATCTCACCGGGCCTACTCTGCTTGGGCTCTGAACATGGAGGACAAATCCTAGCGACAGCCCGGGTCACAGCGTCTCCTACTCTGTGCTCTAAGCCCACCACGGAGAACAGCTACATAGAGGAAAGGACGTCTCTGAAAACAGTACCGATGCTTGCCCAAGCACGGTGCAGCGGATGTAGAGAAAAATCACCGGGGATGAGCCGGGGGGAGGAGCCTGAAGGGAGGGCCTCAATCACTGACCCCTGACCAAGGGCCAGAGAAGCTGGGTCCCGAGAAGGAAGCTCCGGCAAGCGCTGTGAGCAGCAAAAAGCGGCGACGAGGACTTCCACGTGTGCGTGAGAGGGCTGACTCCAGTTCCAGGGGGTCCTGGGTTCTGTTTATTTCAAAAAGGGTTTCATAGGCTGGGCGGTGGTGACGCATGCCTTTATTTAATCCCAGCACTCGGGAGGCAGAGGCAGGCGGATCTCTGTGAGTTTGAGGCCAGCCTGGGCTACCAAGTGAGCTCCAGGAAAGGCCCAAAGCTACACAGAGAAACCCTGTCTCGAAAAACAAAAACAAAGAGGAGCAGGAACTATCTGACTTTCACCCGGGGCTGACGCTGCCCCCCGCTGCTACAAACAGGGCTCAGGGGTGTTTCCTGGAGGGGCTGAGAGGCATGGCAAACACCCCTCCTCAGAACTGAGCAGGGTTCTGTATCACGAAGCACCCATCTTTGTGTACGTTACCACAGAAATCACATCACACGGGTGCCTTTTCCTGCATAGGCACTGCATGCCAACCGATTGCTCCCCTGGAGCCAATGGCAGCCTTTTCTGAACGAACATTCTCGCGGCCTTTCGCACAGCTCCTAGGCAGCCCCTTAACCAGTCCTTCATAGTAGCTGCTTATGATTCCTTAATGTTCAACATCTATTATTCTGGTCCATTAACTCCCCCACCTTGGCCAACTCTGCTGTGGAAAGACGTGGACATCGCCTGTACCTCTGATGACCAACTCCCCCCAAACACTCTGCCTTTTCAACAGGGAAAGATCTCGGCACAAACAGCCCAAAGGCTCCAGTGTTCATGACCAATAGGTCCTTACTCTGCATATACATTACATGACATTCTGTCAACAACAACAACAAAAACAAAAAACTACCAAAAAAAAACAAAAAACAAAAAACTCCAAAAACAAACCTCACCAAAAAACTAACAATTTACAGGTCTGGAGATGGCTCAGGAGCCAAGACCACTGGCTGCTTTTGCAGAGGACCCTCTTTGGTTCCCAGAATCCACATGGCAGCCCACAACCCTCCTTCAGTCCAGTTCCAGTGCCCTCTTTTGGTCTCCACAGCCACTACCTATGTGGCTGCTGGTGACTGTGCCCCGCTATCCCCTGTGACAGCAGTAGATTAGGGACCGACTCCTCCAGGGGCAGCCCATCTACTTGTAGCTGCAAAGGAGGTCTGCAGTTGTCGAGAGGGGGGAGCCTTGGGACCCCACCCACTCCTGGTCCTGGTCCTTTCACCAGAGTGACAAGCACATGCTCTCTGCAGGCCCGGGCTTTACCTGCAGCAGGAGGATGAACTGCGGGAACCTCTGGATGGGCCGCATCATAAGGCTGTGGAGCGTGACTCGGTCCGGACTGGAGTCCTGGCTCAGCTACGGGGAAGAAGGACAGGCTCAGTGCGAACAGAGGGTCAGCCCAGCTGTGTCCTTGCTGCATACCGAGTGAGGATGATGGACAGGCTGCTCAGTGAGAGACTTTCTAGAACACGTGGAAAACACTTCCTCCCCCAACCCCTGGGAGGACTCATTGCAGATGCTGGCCTGAGGAGGGGCCATACCTGGCTATTTCAGGCCCTGATATATTTCCCAGTATTCTTAGGGGGAATTCTTAGTTCCACATTGGCCCAGTCTGCTCTAGGAGAGGTGTGGCCCCTTCGGCTGCTTCAGAGAGAAAGTCACTCCCAGCACTTCTCAGTCACCTTGACCAGCATCTCTGAGCACCCAGGGAGACATCAGTACTGGACCACCTGAGACCCTGGGTGGCCCTGGCCCCGGGGCCACACCTGGGACATCTCTTATGATAACCCCACAGAGTGAGGTCAATGCATAGTAAACAGCACGGCTTAGCTAGGCCTAGACTCAAGGTCACCTGGCCCTGGGGAGAACACCGGGAGGGACCGTGGCCACCGCAATGCCACAGTTTCTATCACCATCAAGTTCCTGACAAAACTCTCAGAGGAAATCAATTTCTAACTTGGTAATGTCTCAGTTCCCTCTAGGAAAAGATGTCACAGCTCCAGGACACAGAGCTCAGCTTCTCCAAAGCCAGAGGATATTTAATCTCTGGAGGGCCCTCCTTGAGCTGACCGTGGTGCCGTGGGGACCTGAGCTGTGTTCCGTAGAAGGGAAGGGGGAAAGTATCCCACCTTAAATCGGGCATCAGTGTTAGCAAGAACACGTGCCCTGTGTCTGCACACCCCAGGCAGCAGACAGAAGCCAGAAAACAGTCCAAGGACCAAGAACACACTGTGCTCTAAGGCTTTATCATTCAAATGAGACTTGAGCAGGGATGCCCAAGGTCCTTGAAGGGGACTTCAGTCTGGTTCACTGTGCAGCAACCTCAGGGAGGCTTTCACGTGGCGCCCTCTTGCAGACCGGCACCTCCAGGGAAATGCCCTCCATCGTGGAACGGAAGAAGGCAGCAAGGGCTAGGGGCTCTCAGCCTGACATCAGGAGGCACAAACCCCACACCTCCAGCATAGGCCCCTCCTCCCAGGGTCGGCCTTTCCAGGCCTTGGCTCACTGCTCTGTCTCAGGAAGGGGGCATCATTTCCAACCGTAATCTGGACGTGAGCTACTGTCACTCCTGACACCATGCCGAGATGGGAGGCCCGGTCACCTGCGGGTTCTGACTGAACTTCCTTTATGTCTATATTCATGTAAGTACACTTGTAAGGTGGGCAAACCAAAGTTCCTTCAAAAGCTGTAATGCAGCCTAAAATCCCCAGAGCTCCCCATACCCAGGGATCGGATGGTATTGACTCTCTACAATAAACGGCATGCCTCGGTCCAGCTTCATTCCAAGGCACTTCGATATGGGACTCGTCATAAGAGACACAACACAGTTCACACCCGAAGCAGGGGTAGTGGGGTGCTTACCTTTAGGAACTCCAGGAAGGCGGGCTTGGTGGCGCACGTCTTCTTGAGGACGGCCACAGCTGTGCTGAAGTTGTTCACGTACTCACTGTAAGCGTCCAGCACCATGGACTTGGAGAACTGGAGAACAGAGAGTGGGAGAAGCGGGGCTTGGAACACGCCCTTCACGGTGCATTCACAGGACACACCGCTGTGGCTACATGTGGTTCTTATTCCCTGCATTCTTATTTGCAGTACACTTGGTGTCTACCTGGCTGGACACGGCTGGTCTGACCTCGACACACCTACCTGTTCCTGCACTTTGAGTTGGGGAGGTAAACCCTCCCGGCTGCAGAGGAGCACAGCTGGCCAGCTCTCAGTTTCTTTGGCAGACACAGCTTCCAGGAGAATAAGGGCCATCTCACAGCGGCCCCAACACCCTCCCTTGGGGCGCAACCTACCTCTGGAAACACAGGGTAAGGCCGACCCCTTCCCCAGGTGGAGCTATGACACCCATATGCTAACATCCCCTCTTTTCCTGCAAACGCCAAGGCTTCAAGATGCAGGACAAGGCAGGACTGGTGTCCCCGGCACCAACCTTCATGTTCTTTCACAAAGGCACCGTGTGTCACCAGGGACAGCCAGGTGACCGACATGAGCATAATGTAGGTTTACATGAGATAAACCTTTCTGTGCATGTGTGTGTGTGTGTGTGTGTGTCCCCATCCGTCCGTCCTGTATACTGACACTGAAACTGTTCTGTCCACTTCATCTCGTATTTGTACAAGAGAAGAGAGCTCGGCCGGCATTCACGCGCAAGAAGCTGAGGCGGGACACCTAGAGTTCAAGGCCAGCCTGGAATACGAAGCAAGTGTCTCAAAAAAATATCACAGGGCCAGCGTGGTGACTCAGAGGGTAGAGGTGCTTGCCCACAAGCCTGACAACCTGAGTTCAATCCCCAGGACCCAAAGAGCATGCAAGAACAGAGCTGACTATGAAAAGTTGTCCTCCGGCCTCGACATGAGCGCCCCCCAACACACACAATAAAAAATAAAATGTTGTTTAGAAATAAACAAATAAAAATAACTGTCAAAAGTTTGCCACATTACTAATGTGGCATCATTTAAGTATCCAAGTACTTTCCCCACAAACCTTCATGCTTCTATCCCTTTGACAGCGACCTTAAATCATCACAGAGCTAATCTGCTTCCTCCACGGCCATCTATATCCAGACGGAAAGGGAAACAACCCGCACTGTGCGTAACCCCCATGAAGAGGAAAGATAAAATGACTCTAGATCCATGACACACAAATACTGTGCCCTTGGCTTCCGGGGGGGGGGGGGGCTGCTCCTGTTGCCAGGAAATGTCACCTGCAAACGTTACAGCATCATATTCCTCTGCATCACCATGGAGGACCAAATCCTAGAGCCCCATAACAAAACATCCAGGCCAAAGAACAAAGGTTTGAGGAAAACACCCAGGTATTTTTCTGCCTCATTTTACCCAGTCACCAGGTATAGAGACTATCATGTAGAGAAAGTATGACCTCCATCAGGAAGGGGCCTGGTGACCTTACCACTACACGGACAGGGCCCTTGCTCAGGGACAAATGCACGACTCAGTTAAGTGACTGTGCACTCCAAACCTGATAAAGTGTGTACACTTAAGCCTTTCTGGACCTGTCCTTTGTCTCAAAGCTCTGCACAGTCCCCTTTGTCCCCCGGGCAAGGGGCCCTGCTCCTTCCCTGAAGGTACAAACTGGGTCAGGCCACTAACTTATCAGCATGCATCCTTACAAGTTCTGGGGTTCTGGGAAGGGATACCACCCTGAAAACAACCCACGAAGCTTCAGGTAGGGTGGGGGAATGGTGTCTGCTGAGTTACCGAGGCCACGAAAACGTCGCCGATTGTTTCCACGGCATCCCACTCAGACACACGGCTGGCCAGTGCGATCTGGAACATGGAGTGACATTGTAGGATCTCTTTGACACGATAGAACACCATCTTGAGCTTCCTGTCACTCAGGAGCCGGGGCTCCATCTCAGACAGTGGCTTCTCATATTGCTGAACCGGAAACAAGGACGGACAGTTCAGTCACCCAAGGTGGCAAGAGAGTTAGTCTCCCTTCCAAACCAATCATGTGACTCTCACTGTCAGCACACAATCACAACACTTACACTTTTTGGAGAATTTCTCAAACTTGTATATGTTTGGTCATAAATTATATGCATACAGAACATATACAGCAAAACTATGTATAAAAGGTGTGTGAAGTATGCAGCGTTGTGCTTAGGTACCTCCAAAATCCTCCGTAAGGCATCTACGTAGTTCTTCTCACTTTCAACAATGGAACCCAGGATGTACCTCCTTAGAACCTGTCAGAAATGTGAAGACAAGAGGGTAGAAAACTGCTTCAGAACACACACAGGTAAACTGTACTTCTAGGTTAAAGCTTGTGAATTAAAAATACATTTCTGCCAGATGTGGTGGTGTGCATCTTCAGTCCGCACAGGAGAGACAGAGGCAGGTGGGTCTTTGTGAGTTCAAGGACAATGCTGTTTACCTATCGAGTTTCAGGCCAGCCAAGCTACCCAATGAGACCATGTCTCCAAAAAATGTAAAATATTTTAAAAATAAGGAGACCTCTGAGGAAATGTTTTAAGTGGTATGTTAACTAAGTAGCACGGTGGGTATAAAACACACCTCTGTAGATACAACTGTCATCCTTTAAACCCCAAATTATAAACTG
Organism: Peromyscus leucopus; assembly: GCF_004664715.2. NCBI lineage: Eukaryota > Metazoa > Chordata > Mammalia > Rodentia > Cricetidae > Peromyscus > Peromyscus leucopus. The sequence continues at coordinate 4,950,972 of NC_051077.1, read as the reverse complement.
TAACAACAGCAGGACAAGTAGAATAACACTTGCTTATGCAACATCCATGATGTGAATTAACCAGTCAGGTGTCAAGTTCTCCATACTAAGCGACGTGCCGTTCCATGTATAAATTGAGGGCAGAAAAGCTTCAGTCTCAATCAAATAATGCTAGTAGCAACAGCAACCCACGAATCATTATTCTTCAGTTACAGACGAGCAGAATGCCTGGGAAGATGGAAGAACTGACTGTCTGCTAAGACCCACCTGGGCAGCGGGTCAATTCTCTCCTGTCATGAGAGACATTTGGTACTGTCATTACCCCAAGTACATCCCAGCAAGTGTCAATGCCAACAGAAGGGCAATAAGGCACAACACCACAGTAGAGTTGCCCTCAAGTCAACACTCACAAACACACTCATGCTCGACATAGCCATGTGTGACGTCATCGTCACACATGATGTGAACACACACACACACACACACATCACATTCACACCAGTACACACCAGAACGCTTCTAGGCAAACTTGCTAAATGGCATTATCTGAAGATACTGCAATGCCACCTAGTGGGCCAGGAAGTCATTTCCTCCCAAAAAAAACAACGCAGTTCCGATTTCAACCATGATTTACGAGACAGTCATTGCTCTCTTACAAAAAGGACTACATATCCAACCCACAAAACTAAGACGGCAATAAACCTTCCGAGGATATCTAAAGAAACTGTGTGTGTGTGTGTGTGTGTGTGTGTGTGTGTGTGTGTGTGTGTGTGTGTGTGTGTGTAAGAGACAGACAGACAGACGATGTGTAGGCCAGAGATCAATCTTGTGTTATCATCCCCAGGCACTTTAATTTTTTTTGAGACAAGGCACTTTGCTGGTGTGTGGCTCACCAGTTGGGTAGGCTTGCTCGTCAGTAAGGAGCCGTAGGGACCACCTGGCCTGCTCCCCCAGTCCTGGGGTGTATCTCACTATGCCCAACGTTTGTCACAGGTTCCTGGGGTCAAGGTCAAACCCTCATGCACATGCAGCAAGCCCTTGACCAACTGAGACGTACAAATACAGGGCCGGGTGGCTTATCCCTGTCATCCCAGTAGTTAGGAGACTGGGGGAGGAGGACTCACGGTGAGTTAGGGCTATCTAGTGAGTTCCTGACGGTCTCGCCCACCAATCCAGAACCTGCCTCAAAAAATACAGATGAAGCAGGGGTGAGAAACACTCTGAGTGGCCATGAGGTCATTCTCAGTACCGTAGCTCATCAGGAACAGCCTAAGCACAGGTTCTTCGCTGTAAGGTACACTCCTGATCGCACGCAGATCCAGGAAACTGTTTCTGCCAAAAATCAGAAGCCCAGACCCTTCCCCGGGGCTCTGAAGTAACACTGCCCAAGGGTTAGCCTAAGGATTCAGACAGCTACATCTTAAGGCCCTGAGATAACACCTTAGGTCAATGGACCAGAAACTGGTATAAGGTGGTCAGCATACAAAACCCACTCCGTCATCAAGATTTCCTGGCTACTGCAGGTGATGTCAGCCTTTGGGGGCACTTAGAACTGACCCATCAAATGGCATGTCCAGAGAGGAGTGGCATTAGAGAGCACCCAGCGATGTAACATCATCCTAAGAACTACAAATCCAAAGTTGCAGAGATCAAGTTCACCCAAGGGCATTCAAGGGCCAAAGGAACAAGCCAGAGGAGGCAGTATTGTCCTCAAGAGCGACCGGTCTGCTCAGAGCAGAATGAGTAATCCTCATTGGGGCCTGAGCCTGGAGAGGTTCCAGACCCTTCTATGGCCATTCCTGTCCTTATAGGGGATGCTGTGGGGTGACTGATAAGATTCAGTGCCCTCAGGATGCAAATAATTTTCACTAACAATCTCAAACATATAAATAAGAGCTGTCCTACCCCTTCCAAAATTAGGGCATGAAAAGAATATTCAACACACAGCCTTTCTGTCTACTTCCACTACCTTCTTTCTCTTTCAAAAGGGAGTGGGGGAAAGAATCCAAAAGCATCAACACCCCCAGTTTAACCTTTAAAGACATAACTCTCAAGGAGAACTCAGTTGCCAGGGAGAAAAATAATAGATGTGAATCACAACTGTAGGACAGCAAGCTGAACAAAGAACACAGAACTCAGGACCCCTGCTCAGGGTCAAGAGTGCCAAAATAAAACTCAAATTCCTCCACTGACCCTCATAAACTACTACAGTATCACCAAGCCATGCAAGTGGTGAATTGGGGTTAAACTCAGTCAATGTGACCAAGCTAATCCTAGTGTGGTCTACGGGCCTTTCTGCAGAGATGTCTCTACTTACAGTCACTGGGGTAACCCACAGGGCACCTCCACCACCACCCCCTGTCCCACTAACCACAGTGAGCACCCAAGAGGCTGCTGGGATTGGGAGGTGTCATACCTCCTGTTTAAAATCCTACGAGTGGACTGGCCAGATGGCTGGAAAGGGAAAACACTTGTCCAAGTCTGAAGATCCGAGTCCCAACACCAGAAGCCAAGGTGAAAGGAAAGAACTGACTCCTGAAAGCTGTCCTCTAATCTACACACACACACACACACACACACACACACACACACACACACACACACACACACATATCATGGCATTGCCTGCCTGCGCGCACGCGCACACACACACACACACACACACACACACACACACACACACATATACATCATGGCATTGCCTACCTGCACACAAACACATATCATGGCACTGCCTGCCTGCACACACACACACACACACACACACACACACACACACACACACACACGCGCACACGCGCACACACACACACAAACTATTGGCCACTTCCTCCTTGTGCTGTATCCCCATCTCCTCACACATCACACATCTTACCCACGGTTTCCTCACACTCTCATTCATTATCTCCATACCCCATACACTCCCTCACTTCACACATCCCACACTACTATCTCTACATACAGCTCACACACCTGTGTTCACTATCTCCTCACAAACAGCAGCTCTATGTACTGTCTCCTCACACAGCCAGACACCCTAGCTCAGTACCCCAGCTACCCTACACCCCTGCCCAGTGTCTCAAGATAGGCCCCGTCCCTGCTCACATGTTCACACACTCTACCCTCGTTTATGGTCTCAGCCCATCAGCGTCTAGTCCCAGCCTGTTCTTTTTGTTTGGATGGTGTTCGCTCGTGGCTGCCTGGGTCCTCAGGTTCCTTCTATCCTCGCACCCCTCGGGATCTATGCCGAGCCACACCTCCTCTGTGGAGCTGCCCTCCTCTTACAATGGACAGCATTTCCCCTGAGCTTCCTGTCTGGCACAGGAGTTTTGTGGACAGAGAACAGGATCCGGGTATCATTCATATATTTTGTCCCCGGTACCCAACTGAGATCCTATATAGGATCAAATGCTGGGAACAGTAATGTCAGATCACGTCAAGAATGCTGACGGTAAGCCTCTCCCTTGTTATAACTCACGCTCGCACGAGGTGGGCGAGCCAGGCAGTGAGAGAGGTTCTTTGTGCCTGTGACAATCTGTCAGCGACCCTTTTCTGGCCAGCAGCTCAGGTCACTTCCCCAGCTGGGCACGAGAGAGGGGTTCAGAGAGGGGCCTTTCGCACGTGTATCTGTGAGGCGTGGTTCAGATCCTTCACCTCCGCCACGGCCAGCTTTCTCTGTGTAAAATGCACACAGACAGAGAGGGCTTTTGGGGATCACGGGCTCCGGAGTGCATCCAGCCTCAGCCCCGATGACTGGTAATTAACCAGGCGGCTCCCAGGCTGTCTGTGTAACCCCGCTGATGGACCACACCTCTTTACTCACTGCCACTCTGCCTTGATTCCGTTTTCAATTCTCAGAAAAGGTAAGCTTGCTAACTGGGCCTGAAGTCTATTAACAGCCCCTAGATATCCTCTTTAACCTTTTCAACGCTAACCTTTGCAACGTAGCGTGTTATTTTCTTTTTATGTGTCCACAGTCTGTATCTATTTACCTATACATGATTATGCACCTCTATCTATCATCAGCCTGCCTACCGAGGTACTGATTCATCTCTAACTTGTCATGAGTCTTCATTTATTCATCTGTGTATTATTCACAAATTGAATTATGGTCTGTGTCTTGTGTTTTCTCTTCCTTTTACCAAGGAAAGTCAAATAGAAACCACTGACTTTCCCCCCTCTGTACTTACTGTCAGATGTTAGGAAATGAATCACATCCAGATAATTGCATTAGTTATTAAAAGTCTATCATTTATGGGCTAGAACAATGGTTCAGGGGTTAAGACCATGGGCTGCGTTTGCAGAGGACCCAAGTTCTGTTCCAAGCACCTACATGGTGGCTCAGATCCATCTGTAATGCCAATTCCAGGGGATCCAACACCCTCTTCTGACTGCCTTGGGCACCAGGCATGCACACGGTGCACTTACATACAGGTAGGCAAAACACTCACATTCATAAAATAAGTAAGTCTTTAAAAAGAAGGTCTATCATTTTAATCTCAATTTTAGGCACCTATACATACATCTTTTACACACACCTGTATATTGTCTCTTTAAGGGTTTTATAGAGATAAGGTCTGGCTATACATCCCAGGTTGGCCTCAAACTGGTAGCAATCCTCCTGCCTCAACTTCCACAGTGCTAAAACTACAGGCATGGTCCACTATGTCTTACTGTCTCTATAAAAGTATCTAGAACTAGAATAAATAAAGTGTGACAAAGAAATTAAGTCCCACACATTTCTCAAACTTCCACTTGGAGGTGATATTTATGGTATTTAGGGAACTGTGCTGAGGCCAGAGCTGAGACCAGAGCTTTTCACGGCTGGTTTAGGGGCAAAGTGTGGAAGCCCCAGTGATAGTGTGTTCTCAGAGACACTAGCTGGTCCTCTAGTGTGAGCACCAGTGACCCGCTCACCTGTTGCTGAGACAAGCCCTCGGGCATCGGGGTCAGGACAGCCTCTGGATGCTTGCAGTCCACATCAATGAACAAATTCTGCTCTTCTTCAAAACAATACCTTTGATCTAAAAAAGGAAAAAAGTTAAGAATGCATGAGCCTCACATCAAAATTCTGTATTTAAGATATCATAGCATAGTAAAATAAGCTGTGTTTTAAAATAAATCTTCTGTGTAAGCATTTCAAGTTCAAATACATACTTCCCACCTGGCTATTGTTAAATTGAAAATTTAGCAAACCCAATAAAAAATTCTTCCACAAGGGTAATAAAGCATCAGTATTGAGATTTTTGTTTGTTTGTTTGTTTTTCGAGACAGGGTTTCTCTGTGTAGCTTTGCACCTTTCCTGGAACTCGCTTTGGAGACCAGGCTGGCCTCGAACTCACAAAGATCCGCCTGCCTCTGCCTCCTGAGTACTGGGATTAAAGGCGTGTGCCACCAACGCCCAGCCAGTATTGAGATTTTTGAAGTTTATCTTCAGTATCTTATGTAGCCAAACGATAAAGCAGAAAAAGGTATTTTGGTTTCTAACATTACACAGCAACAAAAAATCAGAAACAGGAAAGCAGCAGGGACGGGCTAAGAGCGGACACTTTGTAATCACGGAGGACTCAGGTGGGACCTAGTCAAGGAAGTCACTCACTTCCTGTCTTTCTCACACTGGGGTCCGAAAGAGCACCATTTTACAAAAATCAAAAACTTTAAACTAAATCTGGGGATACAGCTCAGTGGCAGAGTGCTTGCCAGCGTGTGCCAGGCCCTTAGTTCCATCCCCACCACTGGGAAGAAAAGTTTAAACCAGAACTAAATCCACTCCTAAAAACCAGGCAGAGCCGAGTACGCTAGAAAGTGCAGTGTGTCTGGAAGCAGGGGTCACAGAGGGCTTCCGGGTAAGAGAAACCAAGAGAGAGATGTGGTGGTATTGTGTTCCCCAAAATATTGTGTACTCTAATAAATTTATCTGGGGTCAGAGAACAGATAGCCACTAGATACAAAGGCTAGAAAATGGTGGCACTCACACCTTTAATCCTAGCATTCCAGAGATAGAAATCCCTCTGGATCTCTGTGAGTTCAAGGCCACATTGGAAATAGCCAAGCATGGTGACACACGGCTTTAATCCCAGAAAGCCAGCCTTTAATCCCAGGGAGTGGTGGTAGAAAGTAGAAAGGTATATAAGGCATGAGGACCAGAAACTAGAGGCATTTGGCTGTTTAAGCATTTGGCTGGTTCAGCATTTGGCTGGTTAAGCATTCAAGCTTTGAAGCATCAGTTCAGCTGAGAGCCATTGGGATGAGGACACAGAAGCTTCTAGTCTGAGGAAACAGGACCAGCTGAGGAACTGGCAAGGTGAGATAGATGTGGCTTGTTCTGTCTCTCTGATCTACCAGCATTGACCCCAATAACTGGCCTCAGGTTTGATTTTATTAATAAGAACTTTTAATATTCCTGCTACAGAGAGAGGCTGACTGGATGGCTGGGGAACCCCGAGAGGCTGTTGGCTGGGACTTCAGCAAGTGATGCTTTTAAGGAGCTTTCCAGGTAACTGAGACAGACATCCAGGACAGAGAACTCTTGCTCAGGCCAAGCTGCTGGTCTGGCCGCTTGGGAAGTGCAGACAGTTGGTGTGTTTAGGGACACACCTTTGAGCTACTGCACCTCTCTCCTATCCCCACTCCCCAAGAGAACCATCTCATCCTGAGCCAGAGCTCACAGCTGCACGCATCCCGGAGGCCTCTGCCAAGCCTCGAGGTCCCAGCTGGTATCTCAACTCTAGGAACTTCCTCTGACCCAAAGGATCTCGTGCCTACAGCTTAGTGACAGCACTCAGTGTCCCCGGACACACACAGGCCACACAGGCTGTGGCCCTTTAGTGAGTGTTAGGAAAACTTGAGCGTTGTGACAGCAGCAAGTCTTCCTTCACCAGCAAGAAGGCTTCTTTATCGCCTGAACAGATGGCTACCTCCTGACATACACCCCTAGTCCCTGCAGAATGACAAAGACTGGGAGAGCCAATGCATGGCCAGTATTGTCATGCACCAGTCTGATTTAGGATGGGTGAAGAGACTAGAAATCCAGAGAGTCCCTGCACCTGAGGGCTATTGGGAAGGGGAACAGGGGGGCAGTTAGGGTACTAACTACCCTCTAGTAAAAGGAGGCAGCCAGAGAGATAGCTATTTACAAAGACTCCCTTAACTTTCTGATTTTATTGTATGCATCCCTTTCCGTATTTTGCCAGCGAGTCTCAATATCCCGCAACTACGCGGGGGCCATAATGGGCAACCCTCTCCTTCATTTGGGATGGGCAGGCCTAGGTCAGCTGGCTAGAGCAAAAGTCTCTGTGCTGAGGGGAAGTGCAGGAACTTTCCACGCTGCCTCCACCCTGCACCAGCCAGTGCCATAAGAGAAGAGAAAGCTGAGCCAGGCTCATGCTACATGCAAAAAATGGGTTCTGGACCTTGAGCGAAAGACTTGGTCCTGATGAAGGAACGGCCTCTCTTCACGGCGGCTTTGGTCTTCTCCAACCCATCTTTGGTGCCCTCCTTGGCTGCCTTCATGAGCTTCTGCATCTGTAAAGCAGAGGCAAATGAGTAGGGAGCTGGGGGTGGTTCCGCGCGATGTCACCTGCTGGTACTTTAAAAGAATACTGTCAAGTAGTCTGAGTGGAAAAAGGACCTGCAATGAGCTTTTCAGTTAGGGAGACGCTTCTTGGTTATAGTATGTGTTTGTGGTTCTGAGATATTTCTGATTTTTTTTTTTTTGGTTTCTTTCTGTTTTTTGTTATTGTTAAAGAAGAGTCAATACTTTCTTGACATGGTTCAAAAACCTTCCTGCTACATCAAAGGTTTTTGTTGTTGTTGTTGTTTATATTGCAGTAACTTCCAAACACAGGGAGCTTTGTAAGCGGCAGGCAGTCACATGCCCCTAATCTAAGGTCAGAAGAGGTCAATGCATGCTCACTTCAATTAAGCTTTTGGATGTCCTCTACAGGGGTCCTTCCTGACAAGTCCCAGGTCTACACCCAGTTGGTGGGAGGGGCAAGAAAGAGTCAGGGATAGAGAGTGGACTGAGACTGGCCTAGGTGAGAAGAAGACAGCCAGTCCCTCTGTTGGGATGTACATCTGAACGACAACAGCCCATGCGGGTTGAGTTCACTGGACCTGGTTTCCTCCAGCCAGGGCTGTGACTTCACATTCAAATGTGGGCCACAGGTGCCCAAGAGTGGCCTTGGCACACGCTGGCATCTCCTTCCTTACTCTTTAACCAGCTGGGATTGAAGGTATTGGCAGCAGACCCTGAAAACCCAAGAGGCTGGTGAAGACACAAGCCAGCGTCCCTCACACCAACCTCTTGGCAAGTCTGCTTTACCTCTCAGCAGGCTGCCATGGCAACTGAGCTCCCAGCTCATGCCCTCTGCTACCTGCTCTTGACCACTTCACCTTGCCGGGGGACAGGAGTCCTTACTGGCAGTCTTTGGGAGCGTCTACACTGAAGTCCCCTGCTTCCCAATGATGAAACTGCTGCTTTCTAGTCAACGACCATTCAACATAGCTATAATTAACCCCTGATCTACACTTCCAACCCAGCACCCAACTCCGGATTTCCGTCCCTTTTATAACCATTCTTTCCCATAGTGGTAAAAATTATAAAGTGACTCTTGTCCCCATCCTAATTGCTGCGTCCCTCAGTCCATGACCATAACCTGTTGGTATTGTCAAGGGCTAGCTCTTTTAGCTCACGGTAGCTACCTTTCTAGGCCCTGCTCCTCCTGACCCCAACCATGGGCAGCTGCACCCCAATCCCACTTGACCACATCAGAGTAAGCAGAGGAACGCAGACTAGGGGCAGAAGGGGCCCTTCAGATCCCAAAGCACACCTCCATGTTAGGCAGGTAAGATTCAATTCTGGGAGGTAAGGAGACACGCCCCAGGCTCAGCCTGAAGGCGGGGCTCTTGCTTTTCATGCTCCTAGCTCTTGCTCCCATCTCTGGCCCCGTCACTCAGCACGTCCCTAAGCTGGACGGAGCTGACTTCGTGCGGCATGCTACCCCAACTAGCAGAGAGCCCAGGGCTCCCAGGAAAACCCTGGAGCTAGCTATCTCATGGATCTGCCTCGGTCCCCTCACTGCCCTGCGGGGAACCAACCGGATGCTGGCCAAATGGTGCCATGACTCTCTTGGGGAGGCTGCCCTGCTTCAGAAAGCCTAGTGTATAAATGCCGAGGAGGGGAGCCACCACCGCCTGCCCAGAGCTGGCTCCAAGGACATCTAGTTTTAGGGGAACCCCATCTAACACATGAATAAACCTCGCGGGACCAAGGGGATGGCGAGTCAGGGGAGGTTACTTGACAGTGCCCTTTTAAAACACACCTCAAAGGACGAAGATACGCAAAGTCAGCAGTTCTCAAGCTTCTGGCCTAGGAGCCCCTTAAATGTCACGGTCATGTCTGTGTTTTTGAGCGGTGCTAGAAATGGAGTCCAGGGCCTTGAGCTTGCTAGGCGCTTGCTTTACGTCATTTGGCTCTTAAGACCACGGAATGCCCTACAGCTTTCTCTTCTATTTTATTAATCTAGAGTAATAGCAGTAAAGTTAAAATTGGTAACAATTCTAAATGTTATATTGATACTTATTTAAAAGATAGTAAATCTATTGCATTTCCATTAAATGACATAATTATGAGAAATGATTTTATTTTCCAAGACAAAATTGATATTTATTTTGCATGCTGGGGAATCTCCCAGACACTGCTGACTCCACACGCCATCTGTTGTGATATATCACACATTGCAAGCTCCTAGAAACTTCCTCCCTTCTCTTGTGAGAGATCGAGTCCAGAGGTCGTTAAGGATGGCCCTTGGTGACATTAAGGAAATGCCCACGTGACCCGGGAGCCCTGGGCCATGCTTTGAGAACCACTGTTCTGGCTGAGCTGCACATGGCGTCTACCTTGTGCACAGCATGGTCTGCTCTGGACCACATGCTCATTGCAGAGGGTAAGGAGGAGCCACACTACCTTCCGCTCCTGCCTGTGCTTTGCCTGCGGCACCTCCACGGCTCCCACCGTACTGGCCACCAGGCCTCTCATCTTTTCCTCACAGTGCGCCTTAAAGCGGTTTAGGTCATGAGAGAGCTGTGGCACAAAGAGACATGCTTTTCAGAACAGGCTCTGTGGGTCCCCAGAGGCTATCCTGTGTGAAGGAGGGTGCGGCACCTTCCGGCTGGCGGCCACAGCCAGCTCTGCTGACCTGAGGTGAACGCACGTATAAGCCAGGTGTGCAGGAAGGATACATGCGCCTTCCACCAGTGGGCTGCAGAGGCCCCAGGGAAGAGCAGAACCAATAAATAAATGTACAGAAAGACCTATGGAAGATCAGTCCGTGACATCTCAAGGAGACAAGGACTCACACAGGCAAAACGCACTTAAGACTATTCTGTGTCAGCATCCACGGGGAGGAACCTGTCATTCAGGATCATGCTGGGTGGGCAGTTACTGTGGGGAAGACAGCCTCCATGCTAACATGACACCCTGACTGGGTGTTGGCTGGGGTGTGCCGAACCACCCTTCTGTAGTCACCGCCATCTCAAACACACACAGCCAGCCGCTTCTCCTCTGGGGGTAATGTCTCATGTCAACCAGGACAAGCACACTTTATATTATGTTTAATAGAAATTGGATACCACTTCAACAACTCAGTTTTACACTCTGGTACTTTTTAAAACACGGACACCTTAGATCTAGAAAGCCTGTTCTTCTTGCACTTCTGTGTTGGGCAGGCTTACGCCCCACCCCACCCCCCAGGACCCCTGTCCACAGCCCCCATCCTCCCGGCAGGAGGTGTGGGCATTTCTGGAGGCCTGACAGTAAGTATGAGTCCATCTTGAGTGCAAGGAAGACAGCCCCCCGCCCCAGCATTGCCAGACTGGATGCCATCTTCTGAAGCCAATCAAGAGGACAGGCCTGAGTGTTTGCCACAACACAGGTTCGTAGGCACCATGGATGCTACCCCTCTGGGTTATGTTTTAAGGACCTTGGATTAGGTTGGGAATGTCTAATACAGCTCGATGCAGACAGCTATCACCTCTTCATTAGCTGCCCTGGCTACAATAGCAGATCCATCCCTGGACAGATCCCCGCCGTACTCCTGATCACACAAAAAAGACCCATGATCCTGGAGAAAGCCTGACTGCAAGCCAGCTCTACTGATTGTCCTTGGGGCTGAAATAAGTTAGAGGAAAGGGACAGTTCTCTGGTGACAACTTGCAAAAGTAGAGTGACACAGAAATGTGGTCACGACCCCAGCTTCTGGCTGCTGGAGTCACTGGGGGAAGGCGGGCAGGTAAGGCAGGCACCAGGTCTCAGATGAGGACCTCATGTGGGCTGTCTGTCAACCACCTCACACAGGAAGCGCTCGGACACCACCGTGACTGTTCACGAGGTCAATCAACCTTTATACCCTGCCACGGGCAACGCCACCAACAGGAGTTACACACGGTGCCCACAAACCCTCCTTCCACACCTGGCCATAGGGGACCCCACCAACAAGAGTATGTGACCCTGCCGGCCACAGAGAACCCCACTACGGAGCTCACCTCAACAAGCTGTGGCCAGGGCCAGGGACGCCCTCAGTCTAATAACTCACTCTTAAAGGCTCCCATGTTCCTCCCTGGACTGTAACCTAGGACGTTTTATGCCCCAAACCAAAAGTTCTCTCTAGGGAAAAATGATCGAGGAGGCTGGGGTCTCACTGTTCACCATCGTTTCTCGGCCCTATGTTTTCACATCATCCAGTTCACATGCAGTTGTCCACCGGCAGGACCGTGTGGGGCAAAGCAGAGCTGTGCCTGTCCTGTCCAAAGGGACCCAGCCAGCTGTGCATAAGGACTGCAGCTGCCCTGTGCATCCATTTAGTGACCACCGGCATTTTCCTTCCCTGCCTTCTGAGGAAGGGTCTTTCTCTGCTGTCCTGATACCGTACACCCCAGGCTGGCCTTGAACCCCCAGCAATTCTTCTTCTCCAACCTCCTATGTGCGGGATGACACCTGTGCCAACACACGGCTTTTACCGCTTTCTCAGCGTCCAGGTGGTGAGCCTGTTTAGGGTGGCAGAGGTGACGTCACAAGGATGTAGCAGCCAGAGCCTTCTGTGCTTAGAGCTGAAAGACTGCTTCCGTGGTACCCTATGTTCCCCAAACTACACATTGATGTCTGAGAAATAACCACGTAAAGTGTGTGACTCAAAACACATTTCCCGGGTCCTGTCCCCGAGAGAGCGGCGGGACACAGAGGTCCGCCACGCAGGCTGAGCACATACTTGCTTTTTATGGCTGCTGCGCAGGAAGGATCTGGGAACTCCATTCTTGCACTCGGAGTCACTTTGCTCCTCGTAGCTCTCGAATTCGCTGGAACTCCACCCGTATTCCAGCGAGCTGTTTCCGCCTTCATCCCCATTCTCCACATCATCATAAATCATTTCATCTGAGTGCACAGACCACGGTGAAATTAGATCAAATCTGCGTTCATGAGCCTGCTGAGTTACCTTTTCACCTACAGTCCAGAAGAGGGCCGTCCAGCACTGTCCGGGATAATGCAGACGTCGCTAAGGGCACTGGCCCTTGGAACCTCCTCCACGTGGGCAGTGACTGCAATGTGAAAATGCTCTGCATAATAATAATCTGGCATGTCACAACAGCACTGGCATCCTAGGGACCCAGTGTGACTGCTGCAAATAAAACGACAATGTACTACATAATGTGCTGGCCATCATGGACTTTCCACAAAGGGAGAGCTTCCTTTGTATATAGAACATGTGAAGATTAGACAGACAGGCGATAAGGCAGAGAGAAAGGCAACCAGAGATGCGGAGCTGACATCTGATGGATGGAGGCTCTAAGGATGGTAAACAGCTCCCTAAATAGTGAACAGCGATGTAAGTTGGGACACGAGTGTGGCCCACTTCTTCCTGGAACTCTGCCCGGTGGAGGACATTCTCCACCCCCCCTGATGCCTAGCAGCCTGGCTGCCACACTGGGGCAGGGTCTCTGCATTTGAGTGAAGCAGCTGGTTTAGGATGCTTATGGATGTGATTTGAACTATTTCAATTTATTGATCTCAAGTTACGATTTTCACAGACAGGTGCTGAGTTACCTCCACCGAGCAATCTTTCCTTCCTCATCCTCCCCCGCTCCACTTCTCTCTCAATAACGTCCCCAGAGTCTGTTTCTTGTCAGACAACAGCTTGGGCTTTCCCAACACTGCTTAGCATTCTGGTTTCTGTTCCACACTTTTCCATAGTCACCCTCTGCTGCTGTCCTCCAAGGGACCGGGCAGGATCTCACTACCTTTCAACACATTTTGACCACAGGCCATTATCTCAATGGCTTCACTGTTATAGATCTGTCCTGAGAGTTTTTAAATTTAAAGTCAGAATACACTGTGATTTCCGGTCTCACTCCATCTTTGACGGCTTGAAAGGTGACAGTACAGCTATTTTTGTAGAGTGGTTTTCTATTTCTAAGTATTCATTTACTTATTCATTCATTCATTGTAAAGCAGGGGATTGAACCTGGGGCCTTGAACACACTAGAATGGTGCTCTGCCACTGCACTATAGATTCCCACACCTTTATCTTCATTATAGTTTGGTTGCACTAGTTAGTTGCCCAGCATGCCCTGAATTTGTAGGTCGGGCAGGCCTTGAACTCACTCTACAGTTCAGGCTGGCCTTGAACTTACAATCCTCTTCCTCAGCCTCCGGAGTAGCTAGGATGACAGCTCAATAACTTGTATTATTTTTATCCATTTAAAAATTCTGCTCATTTTTTAAATCAATTTTATTGGGCTGTGTGGTAGTTTGATGTCATTTGGGAAGAGGGAACCTCCACTGAGAAAATGTCCCCAGCAGACTGGCAGTTGGGTCATTTTCTTGACTGATGATTGATGTGGGCGGGCCCAGCTCACTGTGGGCAGTGCCAGCCATAGGCTTGTGGTTGTGGGTGCTATAAAAAAGCAGGCCAACCGGGCGGTGGTGGAGCACGCCTTTAATCCCAGCACTCGGGAGGCAGAGGCAGGCGGATCTCTGTGAGTTCGAGGCCAGCCTGGGCTACCAAGTGAGTTCCAGGAAAGGCGCAAAGCTACGCAGAGAAACCCTGTCTCGAAAAACAAAAACAAAAACAAAAAAACAACAACAAAAAAAAGCAGGCCAACCAAGCCGTGGAGAGCAAGTCAGTAAGCAGCCCCCCTCCCTGACCCCTGCTCCAGGATCCTGTCCTGTCTGTCCTCACTGATGGAAGATGACCCGAGAGTTATAAACTGAAATAAACCCTTTCCTCCCCAGGGCTGCTTTGGGTCATAGTAGTTTTATCACAGCAAAAGAAACCCTAACTAAGACAGACTGTTTATCAAAAGACATTGGCATAATACTTTTTTGGTATTTGTTAATGCTTGCTCGGAAGCATACTGCATAATTTTAGAGTGTTGCATGGACTTGATAAAACACTTGGAAACTGTATCTCCAACGCTGTCTTCAAGCTGGGCATGCTACCATTCCACAGCCATTGATTCTGCGGCCAGCACCCATTGACAGTGGTGAGGCCTTGGTTAAAATCTCACACTCCAGTTACACAAGGAACCTGTTTCTGGTCACACCTCAGATGTAACTTTCAGTATGCATGTGGAGCCTGTCCTGTGAGGCCACTCTGTCCTTGCAATAATGCCACGAAGCAGGAAACCTAATGTGTACTGGTTACACTGGCTAATAATGCCAGCTGGTGTGACACCTAATAGGTTGTTAGTTAAACTGGCCACATTTTGGTCACCATCGTATTTCCTTCCCACATGTTTGCTTCTACATTGTCTGTATCCTTACAGGCAGTTGGATCCAATTTCTATTAACTGTAAGTCTCAATATTTGGACTCACTCTGCAATCTTTCCTCATGCTATCTGTCATTTTCTTCTTAATTTGTAAGTCCTTGCTTTTGACCTCATTGGTTTTGCTCGCTGGTTTAGAAGCTAAATGACATATTTCTATGCTGTCAGGTGCTGCCCATCAAATACACACTGAACCTTTCATAGCCAAACAAAACCACAAACCACAAAGAACAACAAGAAAGCCAGCCACTACCCTGCCAGTGCAGAGGGGCCCAGCTCCCCGCAGCTCTGAGGGTCAGCCCATCAGCACTGTCAGCCGCCCCCACTGTGCCCTGTGGTTCACCACAGGCCTGCCGGCGCCCATGCTCATGGCTCTCCTGCTGCCTAGTGCTTCCTTCCGCTTCTGTATCCTTGCCCTCGAGTCTGTGAGGACAAACCCAAGCTTCTGGCTGCCGTGGCATGTTGAAGAGATTGTGCTTGTCTGGATGTGGAAGCCGCAGGGGCGCCTCCCTCTTCCAGCTACCCAGTGGCCTGCCGTCCTTCCCCCACAGCCCTCAGTGGCTCATCTGTTTCCTTTGCTGCTTTAAGATTTTCGCAGCGATTTGGTGCGCAGCAGCGGCGGCGGTTTCGTTTACATCTGCCAGGTTCTATAGATCAAGGTCGATGAACCCTGCTTTAGGCTTGCATCGCTATGATCCGACCACGGCCTGTGTTTTCCTTTCGATCTGGAGAAACGTAACCTGACCTTCTGTGCTTCCCCCTTTATATCACTTCCTAGATGTGTGCTAGAACGCCTCAGCCTCAATGTTTCCAACCTTTGCTCCTATTTTTCGTATCTTTCGCTCTTGTGCTTCAAGTGCTGTGAGCAAGCGCACCAGTCCTCAAACACACCACACAAGATAAGCACCCGAACCACCAAGACAGAAAACACGCATGCTGGACCCAGGGGGTTGCACAGGCACTAGCTACGTTTGCACCCGAAAACAAAGACTGCTAAACTAGACCTAAAACTCCGGTCCAGACAAGATCAAACCTGGTTCGGAGTCTGAGTTCTCCCTTGGAACATCATCGTAAATTGCTTCCTCTGGATCTGCAATAAGAAGGGAAGGTCTGTTCAAAACTGGCCAGAACCAGTGAGCGTGGTGTTATAAACATCCCAATGGTTAGCATAGAGGGGTGGCCGACTGTATCCCAGCCAGAAGGACCACTCTGAATTACAGCTTCATCTCAAAACAGAAAAGATGTGAAACAGGACCAACAGGGGCAGTTCCCAGTTTCCAGGCCCCCCCACTCTATCACTGTGTTCACAATGTATCTCTCCCTGGCTCTTTCACTCTATCACTGGGTTCACAATGTATCTCTCCCTGGCTTTTTCCCTCTATCACTGTGTTCACAATGTATCTCTCCCTGGCTCTTTCCCTCTATCACTGTGTTCACAATGTATCTCTCCGTGGCTCTTTTGAACAGGGTCAAGCTTGTGGGGTTTGGAATACAAAGGTGGTACACAGTTTTAGGAATAAAAGGAGTATCCACTGGAGCCGCATCAGTGGGGAGTCCACAGACCTACACTGATACACCCTGGAGGTGAGGAGTCACCCGTCCGTACCACTAATCCGTCAAATGCACAGGGTGGTTTCCCACCCAGGATTATGGGGACACGAGTGTTCTGTGGGTAAGTTTTCTTAACAAATGTGTGTGATGGGAGTGTGTGTGTGGGGGGGGAGTTGTAAAAATGTAATACACTATATAAGATGGTCACATCGGATCACCAACGACATTAAAACTGATCTGAATATGTAAAGTGCTTACATGCCTTATGTGGATAGATGCTTCATCTAAAGGCTCTTGAAGTTGATTTTCCAGAGTATTTGTGTTATCGTTTCTATGGAAGCACACCCATCCACGGTGTATTACCGTACTGAAAACCATGGGAGACGGAGTATAAATGAACTGTCCCCCACATGCAGCATGGCTTCTCATCACCATGGAGAGCAGGCCCAGAAACCGCAATTCTGAAGCTGTGGTGGCAGCTGGTACGCCACTCGCACCTACCAGCTGTGGCCACAGTAGAGAGCTCTCCTCCTGAGACAGGGCTGGGTCGTGTCAGCCCTAGGGTTGTTTTTAAGCAGTTGACTGTTTGAGTTTGGGGGGCGGGGTGCAGACACAGAAGAAACCTGAGGGCCATGTCTTCGACAAGAGATTTGTGGGTTGTTGTGATGGTTCTGAGTCAGCAGCCCCAAAAGAGCCACCACAATCACCCTAGAACCTGTGTCAAAGTCACCGTTCAAACCAAACCAAAACTTTCAGGAAGACACTTGAACAGTTGAGGCAGCTGAGGTGGTTTGACCTCTAAGCCAATCATACAAAACAGTTACACAGAAACTAGGAGCTACTGGGTAATAAAAGGCATAATCCTTACTTCCTTAAAAAAAAAAATGATTGGCTAAAAATATCTCGGCTTCTTAAAAAACAACTGTGGATATCTGAGACCCGCAGACCACCCCTGAGCGCCCCCACCGACAAACACAGTCTGGAGGAGATCCAAGAAGCGTGGATGGTGTCTCCATGGAGAATGGCTGAAGACAGGCGGCAGGTCGGAGCGTTAGCTCCCTCTCCATCATACTATGAAGCCAGGCTGTACCAGGAAGAGGCAGGAGGGGTAAGTGCTCCGTGAAGAGCGGTGACTGCCCCAACACAGAGCAAGAGGCCACTCCAGAGTCCCCGGGAAGCCTCTCCACATAAGCTTTTGTGAGCGCTCGGGTAACCGGGAGCATTTTAAAGCTTCCAATCCCATCTCAGCCAGGAAAGGAAACCCACCACCATCTATTGTCAAAGACCCTAGGCGCTCAGGGGCGGGGATCCAGGCCCCTGGGTCAGTGGCACTTACTTTCCATCCATGCTGTGTTGGCAGGGTCGGCTGCCCACCGGGCCAGGGCACTGCCCTCCTGGCTGCCTGGATCGCCACTGGAAGTAAAGACATCATGAGCTGAGAGCGTGGAGAAGAAGCATGCCAGTCACGGGAAGCTGAGCGACTTACAGTGTTCGTGTGTGCGCCCACTATTATGCTTGCTGTAGGTCTTCCCGGACACAACTACAAGAATCCCAAGTTCAAGTTCACACACATAGCTCCGTCAACAATCTCACACACACAGTAGTGTCAGAAGTGCCATGTTTTCTGTACAACCCGAAGGTCATACATGATTCCACCTGACTGTGCAAGCCCCCTGCCTCCTCTTTCTCCAGCACAGGTTGCCAGGAGGAAGGACCACAGAGCCATCTATACCCTACAGGGTGACAGTCACAGGCAGACAGGGACTTGGACTTCTGTCTTAACACAATGTGAAGCTACTGTGACACTTCCTACAGAGAATGACAGGAAGGGATTCACTGTGAGGTCTCAACCCAGTGTCAACACACCCGTTGACAAAAGGGTGTCAGGGTGACAGATCCCAAGACAGCCACCTCCCGCTGGGGCAGTCATAAAGGCAACTGCCCAGCCCTGGTGTTAGTTTTGGGAAACAGTATCTCACTACGCAGCCTAGCCTAGTAGTCTAGAACTCATGATTCTTCTGTCTCCGCCTCCCCAATAGGACTGATTACTAACTTGTAGTCATACATAGAGCTATGGTTTCTGGGGGTGGGGGTGGGGAGGTCTTGGTGGGTCTGCTTTGCGACAAATTCTCCACTCCCACTCGATAAAAAGTCCTTGCCATGTGACTGTTTCTCTCTAGAAATTCCAGTGATTTCTAGAATTTCAAGTTTGGGATACTTTAATCCTTAACGACTGAAGGGGAGACACAGTTAAGAGCAGCCACAGCCATGCAGAGGCGGCACGGCCTGATGACGGGGAGAGGACACGGCTGGTCACCATCTCACAGCTGCACTGATGCTGCAGACAGAGGGGACACTTTGAGGCTGTGGCTCCCGGGAGGGCCTGGAAGCGGGTAGGACCCACGACAGTAACACCCTGAGGGTCCAGGGAGTGTCTTCCTGCAGCTCAGACGGCCTGAGAACCCAGTGGGCCAGCACAGCACTCAAGGTAAGGCCACAGATACAGACGATCCGGGGTTAGCACGGGTACCTGTGTGGAAGGTCCTCGGAGCTTAGGGAATTGCACTGCCCGTCTCCCGAAACTTCTGCTGCTTCTGTCAAGAGAAAAGATCGACAGTGTTTCACACCTGACAAGATGCTTGCGCCACAACAGGCTTACGCCACCACAGATTAGAAAATGCCCGGCTCTTGGATAAAATGTATTCATGACAGAATGTGAGATACCAGGTCTGTGACCCAGATTAACATAAACACGCATCATATACCAGCCTGGAGGGAGGAAGCACAACACATATCAGCCTTGGATACAGTGTCCCCCGGGGGGTGGGGTGGGGGGGCTCCTGTACTGAGGTCATGGTCCCCGGGTTAAGCGGTCCAATCACTGAGAGGTGACGGAACTATAAAGGGCTCTGACACCAAATGTTAACCACCAGTGGGGTCATAATTTGACGGCGTTATTGGAAAGTGATGAAGACTTCTGGAGGTGGAGCCCAGTCTGAGAGCAGGCCACAGGGTGGCAATGCCCTTGGGGGCCATCTTCTGGAGGCCCCTGACTCTAACAGTTTCCTGGACGCCATGACAGAAGTCGCTTTGTTCCTTGTACGCTCTCCTATCACTCTCTGACGTTCTGCCTCACAGCAACGCAGCCGTGGCCACGGGACGAGCTCCCAAGAGCCCCGAGTCAGAGCACACCTTCCTTCTCTTTAAATTGTTCACTCAGGTACTTGCTGTCATAATTAGAGCTGACACAGTGCTCTTGCAGTTCTGAGTTCTCATGGAAGTTACTGCTTGACTTACAACACGGGTACCTGGCAAACCCAAGAAGGCAGTGTGGACAGAGGAACGGTGATGCGTGATAAACCCAACTTCCTCCTCACACAGGTTGTCCAGGAGCTCTCTGGTCTGACTGGCAGTGTCCTCCCATTGCTGACCCGCATAGACGCATGTTCGCCCCGGACCTGACCGGACGCTTCGGGTACTTCCCCGTGCCCACCGCTGTTCTGTGTGCAAGAGCCTGCTTCTAGGAAGTCAGGTGAAGAGTGGGCCCTCCAAGACACGGGCAAGATACGGAGGGAGGGGGGGCAAGTGAGCATGTGCAGGAAGTAGGGCACCAGAGGTCCCTGGAACCAGCAGAGGGCTGTCGACAGTGATCAGAGCTCTTTGCCAGGACTGGCTCCCCACCAGGTGGCCAAGGCCTGAGCTCCAGCTGGGCTGCCAGCGCTGGCTATGATGGGAGACTTGAGGATATGAGTCCCAGGAAAGCTTTGTGGGGCATAGCGGCCTCCTCCTCTAGGGCCAGACGTGGGTACCGGGTGTCCAGAGGCCAGGGGCTCGGAACTCAGTCCCTCACCAGGGCATTTCTGCCGAGTGCTCCCTTCTCCCATCTCAAGGGTCTCTACATCTCTCCAGGGAACACCACTGGGATACCCAAGGTAAGACACTCTTCTTACACTTGGGGAGGCTCAGAGGCAGAATTCTGATTCACAGTTACATGGGAAATTCAGTAAGGGCTCTTTCCTTTATAGTTAACAACCAAGAAAACAATCTTTAAAGAAAACTCCGTCTTTGAATACTGGAAACCATAGGAGGCTCTAAAGAGAAATGTTTCCTGCAGAAATCGACCATAAATGCTAAGACCATGCTACGTCCTGCAGTGTGCATCTTCCCTCTCTAGCAGGAGGGCAGCTGTCTAAAAATGATGGTCTTTGCAGTCAGAGAAAACGTGTCCATAGGCCAGGCATGTGGTACAGCTACTTCGGGCAGCTGAGGCAGGGGGGATCATGAGTTCCTGACTGCCTAGGCTACAGAGTGAATTCAAGGCCAACATGGGCAGCTTAGCAAGACCTGCTCTCAAAATAAGTAGTCAAGAAGGGCTGTGGATGTGCCTCGCTGGCAGAGTACTTGCCTAGCATGTACAGGGCTCAGATTCAAACCCTAGTACTGAAGAAGAAAAGAAAAATCTATCATTTTAAAGTGATGAATAACTGAACACCATTTAAAGCACTTTATTTAAAAAAATAATTCAACGTGACTTATAACAATCTATTTTCTTGGCCGGGCGGTGTTGGCGCACGCCTTTCATCCCAGCACTCAGGAGGCAGAGGCAGGCGGATCTCTGTGAGTTCAAGGCCAGCCTGGGCTACCAAGTGAGTCCCAGGAAAAGCGCAAAGCTATACAGAGAAACTCTGTCTCGAAAAAAAAAAAAAAAAAACCAATCTATTTTCTTATTTTTGTATGTGTTTTGCTTGGTAGAAGCACTAAGCCCCAGCACTTAAGGACAAGGTGCGCACGTTTATCTTCTGACCTCGACCACAGAGAAGATGACGGAGACCCCGTGCGGAGGCGCACAGATTAGGAGAGGACGGGACACGGACACACTCTGGGACGGTGACGACAGGTTAGAGAATGCAGGGCTGGGGACTGCTCTAGTGTGAAGGTCACACAAGCTCTTCCCGGTGTGCAGGGGCCGGAGGTTCCAGAACACACGGCTGCCTCTGAGAGGTCGGTCCCTTCACTGCACCCAGACAGTTACAGCAGGGGCTAGCCTGGGCTCATTCTCCAACACCGCAGACAGACAACGTAGGAAGGGGAAGAAGGAGAGACCGGACATGCACGGGTGTCGTGACCACTGTGCCCTGGTGCTGTGCGGAGGAGCTCTGGGCGGCCTACCTTCCTCTT
The DNA here is from genome assembly GCF_004664715.2 of Peromyscus leucopus. Taxonomy (NCBI): domain Eukaryota; kingdom Metazoa; phylum Chordata; class Mammalia; order Rodentia; family Cricetidae; genus Peromyscus; species Peromyscus leucopus. The sequence continues at coordinate 4,929,443 of NC_051077.1, read as the reverse complement.
CCACAGAGTCGGCTCGGATGACGACGGGGCTGGAGTAGGCTGGCAGCAGCAACGGCAGGTTGGACGGGACGGCATAGCCGCAGGGCACAGGCACAGAGTAACCGCTGGGCACGCGCAGGCCCGCCCCTTCCTCCTCCGCGTTTGCGTCTGGAGACGGCGGCGGCGGCTGGTCCTCCTGGAATGGTGTGATGTCAATGACAGAGTAGGGGTTCACTCTTGTTGGGGCCACAGGCTTCGCAGGCTCAGCCTCGGGGGCAGGCTCGGCTCTAGTTCCATTTCCTGGAGGACAGAGGGGCAGCAGTCAGTAAACGAGGCATAACGGGTGTACGTGGTCCCTGTGTCTACAGCAAGGGCATGGGAACCCTGCATCCACCACCGGCGTCAGGAGCCCCAGCTTTCCCAGATCGCCACAGGAGGCTGTGAAGCCCAGGTCCTTGTGGGACACCGGGGAATGGAGAGCTGGCCTCACCCCTGGGCACAGCTGGAAGAGATTCTGCCCAGAGGCTCCCAGGACAGTGTATCAGACAAGAAGAGTCAAAGAAGCACACGAGAGCCTCGGCCGGGGACAAAGGAGGAGGAGGAGCTGGTCCTCAACCACAGTGACCACTGCCGCATCTAAGCGGTCTATCCGGCTAATGAGCCAAAGTCCCAGCTCTACCTCCAGACTTGAAGAACATGAACTCCCACAGGTGATCCATCCCAGTTTACGAATAGTGATAAAATGGCAAGTGACATCTATTAGAAAAACAGCAGGCTCCTGCCTCTAAACTACAAATGCAGGGTTAGAGCAACGAGAATGGAAACTGAGGGGAAATGATACCAAAAAAAAAATCCTCCAAAGCTGCATACAGCTCTTCCAGCTAATCACAGAGACTAGACTCCTCTAACCCCCAAAACTGCCTTTGTCATGATTTACATGTGAAGCCCATCCCCACCCAAGGCTTACAGGCTGAAGGCTTGGTCCCCAGCAGGTGGCGCTATGAGGGGGTGACTGGACCCTGGAAACCCATGGATGAGCTCCTCAAGGAATTCCCAAAAGGGGGGACCCAGCTGGAGGGAGGGGGGTCACTGGAGCTGCACATGTGTGCCTCTGAAGAAGCCACCTTGTCTCTCTGAGTCTTGCTCTGCTTCCGGAGTGGCATGGTGTGAGGAGGGGGTCTGCTTTGCTCTTCTATACCACAGACCCAGACCCTCCTGGAAGCACCGAGCGGTCGGGGTGCCTCCTGCAGGACCCCGGGGCGGCATGGCTGTGTGACTGACCTGCAGGGGGGGTGGTCTCGCCGGTCTGGCCGGCAACACCTGCTTCGGCACCTCTGGTCCCGGTGGCTGACGGGGCCTGCCGATCCGCTTCGGGGACTTCGTCTCCGCTGTCAAAGTCAAACAGTTCCCCCTCTTCCTCTTCGTTGTTATTGGTGTCATATTTCACTTCGTTTTCTGAAGCTGAAAATAACAGAAACCACAGGGCCGACATTTGCTCCCGGGACGGCACCTGTACCACCCCGGACGGGACGGGACAAACCCAGCAGGAGAGGTGGAGAGCCTGAGCCCGGCCCCTGGGGATGCGGCTGGCGGCATCACTAGAGACAGCAGCAGGACTCTGGGTCCGAGCTACAAGTTCCCTTGGCAGGCGCTTCGCCGTCGCAAGGTAGAAAAAAAAGAAGAACAGAGAGGGAAAGGCGGAGAGGGGGAAAGCATCTCTCTCGCCTGAAACCTGTGCTGCGGCTTAGGATCTAGGAAAATCTGATCTCCTTCCTTGTCGCTCCAAGACAACATGAGGAGAGGAGGAGAGGGGCTTGATTGACTAACAGACCCTCCGTCCACGGGACAAGTCCATGGCCTTGCTATTCGTAATGACACACCTCGCATCGTCCCCTGGCAGAATGAAGGGCCACTTAACGTCTCCCCCACAATTAGAACGGTTCCAGACTGCTCTTTTGGCAGGGGGAGGGAAAGAAAGAAAGCGTGGCTGAAATAAACACACTGTACTTCGCGTCGGGCTTCTCGGGACCGGGTGCATGTAGTTCAGTAGCAGAGTACTTCCTAGCACGGGAACTGCTCTGGATTCCATGCCAGCACTGCCTTCCTCTCGGAGGTACGGGGTGGCACGTCTCCTTGAGGAAACGCAACTGCCACAAGACTATGGGGACACCCCCAAACCAGCTAGTGGGTGAGAGGGCACATTGTGATCCATGAAAGTAGCGTGTGCGGAAGAGAATCGCGGGCGAGTTCTGGCAGCAGTGGCGCGGCCCTTGCTCGAGGCGGTGAGACGCGTGACGGAGGCTGAGCTGTCTGCCAGAGAGAACTTGCCCGTGTAATGGAAGAATTCAAGTGGGGAGAGGTATGTGGATGATGGCACCCTCTGCATTCGCCTCCGGTTTGCAGAAGTGGGAAAAGGTGGCAAGATGAAGGGAAAGGTAGTCCAAGTGAGATTCCTCTCTGAAGAGCCCTTCCTGGGGTTGGAGATCTTGGGAGCCCACAGGTAGAACCAGACAGCGACAGCACAGAGACAGAAATGCTAATAGCCCTCTGATCTGACTTTCAACACAGAGGAAGAGGAACATCTTTGATGATGGGAGCCCCAGTGATGGCACAGCCTGGAAACCATTAAACTCAGGCAAGACTCAGCATCTGAACGGCTTGAACTGGCAACGACTTTCAGGCTAGGAGCCTTCAAGAGCATGGCTTGCGAAGCTGTGGGACGTGGTGGTGGATGGGATCAAGCTGAGGGCCGTGGAAGCAGAGAAACCTAGCAATAAAACCACTCATGCCTCCTGGAAACAAAATCTGAGTGTCCTGAGGCAATATGAGGGAAATCGGTCCTTGGTGGACTGGCTCATGGGCCATTAGGCACTCTTGGTTCTTGCTGGCTGAGGTCCTCATGAGTATCAGGGCCTGGGAGACACCTGGAGGGTAAGTATCACTGGAGCCACCAGATGCAAGAAGAGCCGTGTTTGGGCAAAGAGGACTGTGCTCACAGGAGAGCTGAGAAAGAGGCTGGTTCAGCAGGGGCGGTGGGACCAGTCTAAGGCTTTACTGGCCTTGCTGAACCTCACACTGGGGCCGGAGAGGCTCCCGCAGGTCTGAAGGATGCAGACCGGCACGTAAACAAGCAAAACAGACCAGTGGGTTTGTCCAGGTCACCCCAAGGCAAACGTGGCAAGACTGTGTAAAGCCAGAGTTCCCAGGGGAAAAAACGTAACAGGAAGCTGAGGGCTGTGCTAGTGAGCTTCTGGAAGGCACGAGAGCTTGCACAGCAGTCTGCCGAGGGCCTACGTGACAAAAAATGTACACCTTGGCCTAGTGGTGGAGTGTTACCCCCCCCTCCGCCTCCAAAGTGTGCACCGTGCATTTCTCCCCTATAGGGAAGTAAACTGGGGGTGGAGATTGCTCATCCAACTGGGGGTGGGGGGTGGGGGGACCCTTTCAGCAGCCAAGTGTGGCTGATGGAAAGGCGAGCATTACAATGTGAGCCTGCAGCCTGCCAGAACCAGGGAGCCCAACAGCAGCCACAGCTGGGCACAACTGGCCTAACCAAGACCATCAGTAGTCGGGAGATGTTCAGTGACCGCCCCCATGGCAGCAACAGAGCCCCAGGATGAGAAGCCTGGATGGCTCTGGAAGTTATTTCAGAGTTCTGGAAGAGGTAATGTCTCCCCATCCACATAGCTGTACCCCAACATTGTTCTTTACACAAAACAACGGAGGTAGGTAGGTGGCGTCCCACGTTAAGCTGGACCTCACTGAGGTTCCATTTCCTTTCTCACCTTCCCAGTCCAAGACCACTTGGCACCTCCTTGAAAAGACAGCAGAAGTCCTGCCTTCAGAGGGTCGGCCCACCCCCCATAGAGGAGGTTTCTAACTCATATCCTCACTGCCGTGCTCGAACCCGTGGTCTGAATGAACAGAATGAAGCTGTTCCTGGTCAAGGTCATGTCACGCAATGATACCCACCCCTCTCATCATCCTCTCTCCTCTCCTTCTCACTCCTGATGACTGATGGCCCCTCCTCTTCATACTTTCCAGTGAGTGAGTGTGTGTGTGTGTGTGTGTGTGTGTGTGAGAGAGAGAGAGAGAGAGAGAGAGAGAGAGAGAGAGAGAGAGAGAGAAGAGAGAGAGAGAGAGGAGAGAGAGAGAGAGAGAGAGAGAGAGAGAGAGAGAGAGAGAGAGAGAGAGAAGAGAGAGATCCAGTGAGCTTCATCAGGTTGTATACCACTGAAGAAAATCAAATCTCTCTCCCCCACCAGCAACTGTTAGTGCCTATAAATCCTCGTGGAGAGATGGCTTGGGACTTGCTTTCATAGCCTACGTTTCCTGGGTGGAGCAAACCCCAGCAAACGAGCTTCTAGCCTGAATATTCACCCACATGGGAGTCCCCTTGGGGTGGCAGTGTAACTGACTTTGCACTGGAACCTTCTATCTACCCAGTTCACGACCTGGGTCCTTCCCGGTGTCTCCAGGTCTTAGATGTGCCTTGGAAACAGCTGTACGCGTGTTACTGGTGACCCCCATGTGTCACCACACAGGCCCAGGGCTCCCAGGCAGCCGACAGTGGGACAGGAGGGCCAGAGCCAAGTGTGACAAAGGTCAGCCCCTTTCAGCCCACACCCGCAGGGCACTGGACACACAGCGGGATAACGGCCAGCCTCATGTGGCTACGCTGCCTCACAGCCACAGCTCACCCCAACCTTCAGACCTTGCCTCCTTCTCCATCTGCAGGGTGGGTGGGTAGTGGGGGTCTCTGACAGACAATCTTCAAGAGAAACCAACCAAAGGCCCCTCCTTTTGTCTCCGCCAACTGAGCAGGTAGAAGAGGACGCCCAGGTTGGCCTTGAGCTGCCCACAGGGGAAGGATGCGGGGAGAACACTGCCCCAGTCCACCCCCAGTGCTCAAGAGGTTGCCAGTTCCGGAGGGAACACGACTGGAAGGCTGAGCCTATCCCCAAATATGGACGGCACACACCCTGAGGTACGGCCAGCGCTGGATCAAACAAAAGAAACCTCACGGAAGCCGAGATGCTGAAAACATGTCACGTGCTGGGACACAGGCAGCCAGCTCCCTGGAACCCAGGTATATCGCTGTACCACAGGGGCAAAGCCCAAATCTCAGGTCCCATCTATACCACAATACCAACCTTCTCTTTCTTGCCCCATGCCAAGCAGTAGCAATTTAGTGATTCTGGAAGCTGGAGTCCACAGAACTCCTGAGGACCACAGGTTTCAGGGACACCTCTTTTTAATGTGCATTTGGCATGAGATCCCCTGGAGCTGGAGTCACAGACAGTTGTGAGCCACCATGTGGTTGCTGGGAACTGAACCCAGGTCCTCTGGAAGAGCAGCCAGTGCTCTTAACCACTGGGCCATCTCTCCAGCCCCCCAGGGACACCTCTAAGGAGGCAGATCCCCTACCTGCAGGCGCAGGAGGTGAAGGCTCTCCTTGGTCCATGCTCAGCCTCGCCTCCTTTCTCCACGCTTGGTCAGCACCAGGGGACAGGAGCCCCTACAAGCAGAAACATTGTCCATCAAGTTGGCATAAAAAACCTTCGCAGGAGACACCATTCGGGACTTTCTAGAAACAACCTGTAACAAGGAAAGAGGTCACCGCCGTCACTCCCAGCTGTAATGACAGCACTTACCATCTATTAGTTGCAAACACTTGCAAATCTCCCAAGAAGGGACAATCCAGAGCAAAACACAAACAAAGGGTTCTCAGTGCGCTGGACTTCACCTTGAACCATGGCCAGGAATTTGTTTTGGAACCCGAGGCCCTGGCCAGAGCCCTCTCGACCAACACCACAGCAGGTCTTTGCTAGATTTCACGCCATGTTCTAAGGGGGAGAAGTCAACACATAAGCCCGACAGTTTCTCCTCTTCCTTCAAACAAAACCTCAGCAGCGTTGAGTGAAGTTCCCATGGGAAGAGCTGCAGCCACAATCAACACTTTGCATGGCTGCTTACTGATCGGAACATCAATGACTGTGGAGAGCTGGAATACTCCCAAGTCCAGGGCATGATTATCTTGGGCTATCTTGGGCCCTAAACAGCCATTCCCCGGTCCCCACCCTCCCTGTGTGTGACCTACACACCATCCTTGTGACTGTGAGGTAAATACAGAACAGACCCTGTGGAGGCTTGAATGAAAAGGGCCTCCATAGACTCACAGGAAGTGGCTTTATCAGAGGTGTGGCCTTGCTGGAGGAAGTGTGGCATGGGGGCTGGACTTTGAGGTTTCCGAAGCCAGTGTCACTCTCTCTTTCCACTGCCTGCCAGTTCAGATGCAGAGCTCTCAGCTCCTTCTCCTGCACCGTGTCTGCCTGCACGCCACTGTGATTCCCACCATGATGACAATGGACTAAACTGTAAGGATTCTGTCCTTAATTACGTCATCAGCCTGCGATGGCGTCCCAGCCTAAAAAGCGGGTGGGCCCTCTGTGCGTCCCTCTCTTTCCTTTCTGCTCCCTCCTTCCGCCTGTCCTCTCTCTCTCTCCCTCTCCCCCTCTCTCCCAGTAAAGCTCTAAAAAGGTAACCATGGCACGTGACTCTCCTCCAGCACTCTCCTCTATCAGCATGGCCACCCACCACAGGCAGCGGCCAGCCACGAGGAGCACGCTGTTTAACCAACATTGGTGCTGAAACCCGGAATGAACCACCGAGGACCTGCTGACTGCAGTCGCCTGCTGCTTCCTCCCTGATCCAGCAAGACCACGAGAACGCGCGTGACCCTCGCCTCTGCTGGACCCTATACAGCTACCACTACTGATACCGCCCTGATTCTTCACCACAGTGAGTCTGCAGTTCTTGTGGCTGTAGTCTGAGCTATATTCTTTTCGACAGACACCCTAGGGTTGTCCTCGGGCTGTGCTGGCAACTGCAGGCACAATGGTGTCTAGGGTTCAACGGTGGACCTACTGCAGTACAGCCAAGCCCTCACCTTCCCTTGACGAAGAGGAACGGTGACTTGAGCTGATTCATGGATCTCTCTCCACTCTTTGGGAACGCCCAAGATTGTAGTCTGATCCCGGTTTGTTATTTTAATTTTTTTATTTTTCTCTCAGCTACAGCCGTGGGACAAAGGGGCGGATACATTGGCGGATAGGGGCGGGCACTGGTAAACCTGGCCGCATAACAGCGTCGTGGGAACTTCTGCCAGCGAACGGGCAAATAAGAGTTACTTTATCTCCAAGTTATCGCCAAGCTTTCTACTAAAGCTCTGAACCCCTCTCCTTCCCCACTTCTGCGTCTGCCAGGGCAACCTTTTCTGTCTGACTTCGGCCGGCAGGGGGCGGGCTCCAATGGGCGGGCTTGGGTTTCTAACGACTCGCCCTAACTCACCTTAACTCCACCCACTCATTCTCACGTGCATACAGACAGGTGCCTGATCTTTGCCTTGTCCCTAATTCCAAAAAATAAATTCTCATGCACCACGAGCTTTTCTCTGCTGTCGCCGGCTGCTTCTCCCCCATCCCTGTTCTAACTCACTGTTCAGCCAATGGTACAGGACCACCACAGAACTGGAGTCCAGAGATCATCAGCATCTTGTCAAACAGAAAGTTCCCAGCCACAGCCAAGAGGGATACATGTCTCCAGAGCAAATGGATGACAGACAGCATCCCACAACACCTGTCTACCTCAGAAGACTCCTCCAAGAACCAACCGACGTCCAAAAGTCAGCTGGAAGCACTTTTTGAGAGGAACAACGCCCCTATTCCCATCTACCTGCTTTCTTTTTTATAATAAGTGAAAGTCTAGGATGTAAGGATTCTGTCCTTAATTACGTCATCAGCCTAAAAAGCGGGTGGGTCCCCTGTGCGTCCCTCTCTTCCTTTCCGCTCCTTCCTTCCGTCTGTCCTCTCTCTTCCTCCCCCTGCCCCGCCTCCTCCCAATAAAGCTCTAAAAGGTAACTATGGCCTGTGATTCTTCCGACCAGCACTCTCCACCGCCGGCACGGCTGCTGCAGGTCGCGGCCAGCCATGAGCAGCGCCGATTTTACCAACATAAACCTCTGAACCTGTAAGCCAGTCCCAATTAAATGTTTTCCTTTTATAAGAGTTGCCGTGGTCATGGTGTCTCCTCACAGCAACAGAACACTGACTAAGACAGATCCCGAGCCTCCACCACCCCAAAGATTAAGAATGTCATCGGACAACATCAGAGGCCCAGAGGAGCTTCCTCCTCTTTGCTGTAACTCACCTACCTGAGGTAACCAAGTGCTCGGTGTTGTTACTATAAAACACTTCCGGAAACGGCTACCACACAGGGACATGGTTCTGCTCCCAGCCACGATCGTTCGTATTTGGCTCCAGACTAATCTCTCTTATCCCCTTCGAGGTGAAAGCTGGGGTTTTGTGCTGACAATAGTTTTTTGTAAAACCTGTTCCTCATCAGGAACAAAACCGACATTTTCTTAGCTACCTCTGGAGTCAGCAGGGCCAAGCTCCACAGGGTGTGTTTCTGTCCTGTCTTTATTTTCTGTGCTTCATTCTCTACATATATTAAAAAACTGAACTTGAGAAACAGTATTTTATGAGAAGGGTAGTCTGACCCACACCGAACCACTCAATACCCATCCTAGCTTCATCCAGGGACCACTCAACACCAGCCCTGGATCCTTCCTGGGACCACTCAACACCAGTCCTGGATCCTGCCTGGGACCACTCAACACCAGCCCTGGATCCTGCCTGGGACCACTCAACACCAGCCCTGGATCCTGCTTGGGACCACTCAACACCAGCCCTGGATCCTGCCTGGGACCACTCAACACCAGCCCTGGATCCTGCTTGGGACAGCTCAACACCAGCCCTGGATCCCTCTGTGAATCACTCATCACCCTCCCTAGGTTCCACCAGAACAGTGGGAAGAAAAGCAAACTGCTTTGAGATCTTCTCCATATGCTTCTGTTCCAGTGTCGGACAGGTGGATGCAATGCCCGGTGGGTGGCACCCCTGCCTCTTCAGCCACGGGCTCTCCACATACTTCCTGCCCAATGGCAAAGAGAGAGAGAGAGAGAGAGAGAGAGAGAGAGAGAGAGAGAGAGAGAGAGAGCGCAAAGCTTTGCACCTCACAACATCTAAGATGCCAAACCAGCCCAGTGAATTCTTTCACCCTAATTAGCAGGCTTGATGTTGGCTTTGGCATTTCCAGTAAGCCAGACCATGTTCTCATGAAGACCAGTTGGCTGCCCATGCCAAGCCCCATCATCTGCCAGTATACAGAGTCCCTGTCTGCCTGCCAACCTTGCTCGAATGTGCTCTCTGTTATACGCCTCTTGCATTGCCCCCATGCACGGCCATGTGGCTCCATCTTACCCTCAAGAGCACTAGAGTTGCGTAGATGCCTACCCGAGTGGCTAGGCCTCTTCAGTGGGCACCTGCTGTCTCAGCTCTGGAACCCGCATCATCCCACCACCACACAGCACTTGTGGTGTTGGCTCTCTCTGCCATACATGTGGTGAGCCACAGCCAGGCTTGACGGACTTACCGCTGAGAGAATAACCGCACCCCAGCTCTGAGAACAGACCCTGTTATTTCAGATGAAGACACTAGAGCTTGAGGATCTGCAAGATACACCAGGGCTATAATGAGGGCGACTGTTAGGTGTAGAGCCTGAAGGTCCAGAGCCTAGGGTAGAGGCAAAGCCCTCTGCCGGCCAACAAGACCTGGGCAAGATTCGAGGTGACAGAATCTCTCTCGGAGGGGCTGTAGGTGAGACACCCCATGCATGTGGTAAATGCACGTCTCAGTGTGAGGCACCCTGGCCGGGTCCACATGTGCACGGTGCTGCGTTGCTAGGCAACATCTGTGACTGATGTCCCGATCCCGTGCTGACCCTCCTCCACCCATCAACCTGCCTGGTATCGGCTGGGCATCCGAGGGTTTCAACAGTAAGAACAAAGGGGTTTCTGGGAGGGCTTCTTCCTGGTAAGTGGTGAGAAACCACAGGAAGCAAAGGACACACAGCTGTGTGAGACTCCCTGGGAGAGGGACGCTGACCACTTCCACGCCACCTCCCCAAAAGAAGGACGTGGCTGCTTGGAACGAACACCGCCCCATCTCCTGGAGCTCACGTGACCTCGTCCTTGCCTTTATTCCGGGAGCCAAAACAGGTCTAGGGTTCTGAGGACTCGGGCTGCTGAGGACTCAGCCGGTCTCATGAAAGAATGGACACCAATGAGCTGTGTTCTGTGAACGCAGATCCGGCCCTGGGACACGCCTTTCCCGGGCCTCATGCCCTTGTGGAGCAGATGAGGGCAATCAGTAGGTACTTTCGAACTCTTTGCAGTCCAGAAAGACCGGGACCAAAGAAGCGTGCGTGGCCACTGGGCACCTGAAAGTGTCATGAGATAAACCCAGGCTGACGGCATCGCTTAGCGCCAGTAAGAAACAGAGGCCAGCTAGAAACCAGAGCAGGCGGCAGTGCCCGGGGGCTCTAGAGGAAAGCAAAGCCACCCTGCATTGGCTTTGTGTGTCTCTGAGCTCACCAGCACTGCCCAGTGACCCCGCCAGTGACCCCGCCATCAGCACTGCCCACTGGCCCAGTAAGTGACCCTGCCAGCAATACTGCCCACTGACCCAGCCAGTGACCCCATCAGTACTGCCCACTGACCCCGCCAGTGACCCCGCCATCAGCACTGCCCACTGACCCAGCCATCAGCACTCTGTACTGACCCAGCTGGTGCCAGCCAGTGACCCAGCCAGCACAGTCTGCTAACCCAGCCATCTGCACCGCCCACTCACATGGCTGGCACTGCCCACTGCCCCAGCCAGGTGCTTTCCACTTAATCCCTTCTTGTCTTGCAAATGGCGCTCCCGGGAATGCTTTCACTGCCTCAGCCTCTCTGCCCTTCTCTGCTCCCAGCCTGACAGAATCCATGGCTAATGCAGGAAGGAACTCACCTGGACTTGTTGACATGAAATATTGTGTTAAGTAATCCCTAAGAACAAAGCCCTATTCACAGGCTGAGACACAACTCTGGACATGCTCCAGGTGAAGCGGACATTGCGGAGGCTCCCGCTGAGATGGGGGTGAAGGTTAGGTAGGCCATAGCTAGAGGGGTGCAGCTGGTGGGCCTAGTCCGGTGTAAGCCTGAGGAGACAGCCTCAGCACGCTGGAGAAAGCTGATGACCAATGAATGCACCAGGAGGGCTCCCTGCCAGCCTGTGTCTTTACTGCTGCAGTCTATGCAAAGACCCCCAAGGCTGCCTCAGGCCTTTGCAGCCACTGTGCTCCCGGGACGTCCTGGTCCAGCTTCCAGGGATGGCTCTTGAATATACATCCTTCAGGACTCAGCCAGCCATGTTACCGTATGTACCATTCAAACTCCAAACAGTCCAGGTCAGCTCAGAGACCCACTGCATCCACCTGCCTGATCCCTCCGGCCCTCACAAGAACCCGAGTCCGAGAGGACAGAGAATGACGGGCTGCAAGCACAGCCCCAGCCAGGCACCCGAGCTGTGCTGCTGGCTGGCCTGCATCACCTCCTTCGTTGAACTCAGCAATGTACGTTCTGCACACAGAACGTCCCCAGAGGCTCCCAGCAGAGGTGGGAGTCAGGAAGGAGGAGGCATCCAGGCTAGAGCCTATTGAACTTGAAGATCAACACGCCAGGATGGTGCTTTACCGTCAAAGAGTACCTTCCCTTGGAGCCTGGCTGGCGGCCTGGGCGCCCCAAGGCATGCCCGGATTGCGACCACAGATGACACAAACCAATAATGCCTCAAAGACTCATGCCATATAAACAAAAACCCAAACTGTATGTTGTCATCTAAACGTCTATGCAGTTATAATTTCATGTTGACTGGGTAATGCCTTTGCAAATGTTCTTCGGGAGACCGGATGACATTACGCTCAGAAAAACAACAGAGCAGAATGTCTCTTGCAGAAGGGAGCAGGCGCCAGAGGAGCGCTGACCATCTGAACTGACCGTCTGTGCCCACGCAGGCTGCTTGGGTAGCCTCTGGGGACAAGCCTTTCTCTGGCCTTCTTGTGAGGCCCTTAGAACAGTGTATATCAGCCCTTGGTTATCCATGGCCTGTAATGCCCCAGGCAGGCCTAGTCCAGGAAGGTACAGAACTGAAATGGGAAGTTCATGACCTGACCAGGGAATAAGCCAGGATTCAAAGCAAACCATCCCAAACGAGCAGAGGGAGGATAAGAAGGGGAGCAGGGGAGACAAAGAAAACTCCCCCAAGTCGCTGTTGACCATGGGGATGCCCCGTGATTTCGCACATACAATTCTTCAAACTTTTGAAACTATCCGGGGTTGCGGTCTGTTTCTACACCTAACGTGTTGGGACGCCAGCAAGGAAGAGAGGGTGTCCTGGTTGTCACGTGCTTGGAGACTTCCTCTCTAGAGAGGCTCAGGTCCACCGGGCCCAACTAAGACTTCCTTAATGGAAGGAGAGACAGTGAGGACGGGTGGGACAGTGCTGCCCTAGCCGGGGACGGACATGGCTCCCTAGAACTGAGCCGCCCAGCACTGTGGGAAGGCACCTACCAGACCGAGAAGGCTGATGATCAAGGGGGAGGGTGGCTGCTGTGACTTGGGAGTGGACGGCCTGGAGTTCCTGTTCAGGACATGGTGGGCCTTTCAGAACGAAGGGATCCAGGTATGGTACAGGGGTGAGGTCTGCAGGGGGTCTGGGAGGACAGCAGCACCCCCGGGACGTCTGTATGACTGAGGATAGGACAGGAGGACTATCACGTGGTGGAGCCGAAGCTGAGCTTCAGACCCTAGCTGGACTCTGTGAGGCCGTAAGTGACCCTCCAGATGGCCCTGTAGTCATGTCCACTCTCCTCCATTGTTTGTGTAGACTCAGACTCAAGTGCAGCCTGAGGAATCCTGCCCGCCTGGTGGCTGTTAGCAGGAGTCTAGGGATCCCCGTATGGATTAAGAGCATCCTGTTCCTGTCCCACCTGTCCAGTTCAGCTGTGGAGCAAGACACCCAACCCCGCATCCTGCAGAGGAGTGTGTCCTCTCTAGTGGGACTCTCAGGGGTCTGCACCACCATCCGTAAGCAGGTATCGCTGTAAAGGCGCTTGGGATACCCCTCCTCTGTTCCTTCTGCCCAGGTGGAGGAAACAGGCCGTGTGGTCTCTCACGTAGGGCCCTCGGGAGAAGGGTCGTTCTCCACTCTCCTCTCTCCACAAACCAGCTGCCGGCATTCAGACACTATCTCTGCAGCCACCAGCAACCTGTTCCTAGCCTGGCCATCAGAGGCCTACCTCTATGGATCAACAGGCTCCCTTCCTGCACACTTCTCTTGGGGAGGTCTCTCCGGGTGCCACACTCTCTCTGCACCCTCTTCTGACTCTTTGAAGCCCAGAGTGATTCCACACGCCTGCAGCTTCAGGACCAGCTGTATGCCTAAGACCACGCACGCAGTACTGTGATATTGAAGGGAACTACCCACCCCATGCCTCAGGAAGGCATCCAATGGACAGCTCAAATCCAAACCTGGGCACCTGACCTCCTGCTGGTGTCTTCCTCTCTCGATAAACAGAACCCCCCCCCCGTCACCCCCAATTCTCCTCTTTCTCTTAGACCCAGGTCCAGATCCATGAGCAAAGCAGGTAGTTTCAATTTCCCATCTTCCCAAGGCTGGCTGACCATTGGCCAGCACTACCCACACCTGGTCAGTGACTATGACCAACTCAGAATGGGCCTTCCTGCCTCCAGCTTCTCCCCTGCGGGGTCAATGCAGAGTCCTGTGAAAACACGGACAGACCCGCTTAACGCCCGTCCTGGCTTTCGGTTGCTCTTACCTACAGAGTTATTACTCCAACCTCCACAACTGTCACTCTGTCTCCAAGGAAACAGCGTCATCCAGACACAATAACGCTGGTGCACATATGAATTCACAGAGGCCTGCACAGGGTCAAGCCGGTCCTGAGAGGGCTAAGTAAACCCAGGGTTCCACACCTAACCAAGCAGCCATTTGCAACTGATACCTGCTGGCAAAAGGAAAAATCAGTTTTTTCCAGTAGAGTGTCACTGGGTGTATCAACCACACTCCAGGCTTGGTTCGGTGCCCAGGAGTAGTTGGCCAACACCAAACAAACTCTATGGTTGGTTTGTTTGTTTTAGCTTTCTGTTTCATTTTTGTTTTGCCTTTTTTTTTTTTTTTTTTTTTTTTGGTCTCACACGTTTCTTATTTGTTTTGATTTTCTCCCCCCCCCCTTTTTTTTTAAAGAGAGAGAAAAAACATGAAGTTGGGTGGGGAGGGTGGTGGGGAGGATCTGAGAGGGGCTGGGATGGGGAAAACATGATCAGAATCTATTGTATGGAAAAAGGTTAATTAAAAGAAGAGGTGCTCACCAAGGACAGTGGGGTGAGCCATCTGCAAAACGCAGCACGTGGTACAGAACTGAAAACCTCCCAAGGTGACAACAGGTAAATTCAGGCGGCTTCCTCCTCTTCCCTGTGGGCCTCACCGCACGTCCCACCCTCTGCTGACCTTCTGTCTAGACACAATGGAGGGCGGAAGAGACTCTTTCTCAGAAACAGCCCTCCCACCTCCACCGAGAATCACTGAGGAGACCGCTCATCCTGGAAGACATTAACCTCCCTTCCTCGCTTCGAGTACCTATGATTAGTTTCCCAATCGCTTGCGCTGCCTGACAAACACTGCCCCTTTCATGCCTTCCCGTGAGGTCATCCAAAGCCTGCATGTCTAGACTCTATCCCGAAAAGCAGAGGGCCCGCCCCGTCCAGGCCAGGGCCCCAGGCTTCCCTGCATTCTTCCACTTCAGATCCTCGGCTCTGGGCCGTCAGTGGAGACTAACTGTGTCCCTCTGACATTCTCAGAAGCAAATGGGAGAGTTCAGTCTTTGGCTCTGACTGATGCAGCTGGCATGCCCACCTGAGCTCTGCCCCTCTGTTTCTCTGATGGAGCTGGCGGTGCCCACCTGAGCTCTGCCCCTCTGTTTCTCTGATGGAGCTGGCGGTGCCCACCTGAGCTCTGCCCCTCTGTTTCTCTGATGGAGCTGGCGGTGCCCACCTGAGCTCTGCCCCTCTGTTTCTCTGATGGAGCTGGTAGTGCCCACCTGAGCTCTGCCCCTCTGTTTCTCTGATGGAGCTGGTAGTGCCCACCTGAGCTCTGCCCCTCTGTTTCTCTGATGGAGCTGGCGGTGCCCACCTGAGCTCTGCCCCTCTGTTTCTCTGATGGAGCTGGTGGTGCCCACCTGAGCTCTGCCCCTCTGTTTCTCTGATGGAGCTGGTAGTGCCCACCTGAGCTCTGCCCCTCTATTTCTCTGATGGAGCTGGTAGTGCCCACCTGAGATCTGCCCCTCCGTTTCTCTGATGCAGCTGGCGGTGCCCACCTGAGCTCTGCCCCTCCGTTTCTCTGATGCAGCTGGTGGTACCCACCTGAGCTCTGTGACTCCGCTCACCATGGGCTGCTTCCACCCCCCACCCCACTGAGTCAAGAGCTTCGAGCAAAGCATCAATATTCTTGTCTCTTCTGAAGCCAGAAGGCAGGCCAGTGCCAAGAAGCAAACTGGCCAAGCCCACACAGAAAGGCTCCTCTCTGCAGGGCTTCAACAGCACCCCACCCACGTGACCCCCTGACCCAGCCAGACTTGGGCCCACACACTGCGATGACACACTCCATGGGTTCTCATACACAAACCCAGGCCTTCAGACATGGAGTCGCTGGACTATGAAATCCTCTGGACAGTCCACACTTGGTCCTCACCATCGGGTCACCACGGTCATCACCATCAGGGCCCAAGTGGAAACACCGCTGTATGACACAAGCCCTGGCCTTACGGGTCAGCCCGCTGCCTCACCATGCCGGTACCAGACGGTTTATCCTCTCCAAAGACTGGGCCTCCAATCCTGAGCTTACAACTAACAAAATGAGCACCAAAGAGTACTTCATTATTCTTAAATTCGTTAAAGAAAGCCAGAAACCAAGCTGAAATCATGATTCTGTTTTCCTTTTTTTAAAAAAATAGACCAAATAAATAGAATGAAACAGTAAGTAGGCAAAGGACCTGGCCAGCTGGCACAAGCCTTAGCACTGAAACCAACCAACCAACCAATCAAAAAATCCAAACATAAACATTTGTTTCCTTGGTCTCGCCCATGTCTTTTCTCCTTTTATTTTGTTTTGTTTATTTCAAAAAGGGTTTCATAGGCCGGGCAGTGGTGGCACACGCCTTTAATCCCAGCACTTGGGAGGCAGAGCCAGGAGGATCTCTGTGAGTTTGAGGCTAGCCTGGGCTACAGAGTGAGATCCAGGAAAGGCGCAAAGCTACGCAGAGAAACCCTGTCTCGGAAAAAAAAGAAAGAAAGAAAACAGAGAGAAAGAAAAGGGTTTCACGCTGTAACCCAGCCTGTCCTAGAATTCACTAACAGTTCCGCTGGCCTCAAATTTGAAGTGACCCTCCCGTCTCTACCGCACGGATGCTTGCACTCAACATGTGAGCCACTACCCCGACTTCCTATACAGCCTCACTTATCCACACCAGTGAGACACGACACCAGCTCAGACATCATCCGGACAGTACTCTAGAACTTTCTCTTCAGTGCTGTATCTCCAGGCAACGTCCACAATGCTGTCTTTAAAAAGAAATGACAAGCCGGGCGATGGTGGCGCACGCCTTTAGTCCCAGCACTGCGGAGGCAGAGGCAGGCGGATCTCTGTGAGTTCGAGGCCAGCCTGGGCTACCAAGTGAGTTCCAGGAAAGGCACAAAGCTACACAGAGAAACCCTGTCTCGAAAAAACAAAAACAAAAACAAAAAAAAAAAGAAACGACATCAGGATGGAGCTGTGGCGCGGTGGTAGGACACCCACCCAGCATGTGCAAGGTCCCTGGGTTCAATCCCCAGCACTGCAAAAAAAGTGTCACAGGGTCAGGGGAAGGTCGAAAACACCCACCAGCCACGCCCACAAAGAAAAACAGACCTCAGTGTCTAAAGCTGCCCACACCTTCAGGAGAGCAGCCCAGTGGAGACAGCCAGTTCTCTGCAGCAAGGCATGGACAGGTCCAGGGCTTCAGCTGCTTCTGCTCTTATTGTCGCAGCTCAGATCCACTTGTCTGCCCTTCCTGGGGACTGCAGCCTGGCCTGGGCCAATCAGCACCACATTCCTCTGCAGGACACTGCCCTAAGCCAGACCACAGCCGTGCGCAAGAGCCACATTCTACCCACTAGGCACACTTGTCCACGGCTCCCCTACAAGATCCTTCATATGACTGTCACAGTTCTACGTTGGACTGCAAAGTCTTGGTATGCAGCCAGAGCTAAGGTCAAACTCAACATCCTCCTGCCTCGGCCGCCCCAGTCATGAGATGTGAATATGTACCTGGTTTTACACAGTTTTTCGTGTTGTATTTTACAGCCCAAATCACTTCCCATATCAGACGGTGGCATAGGGAAGGTGAAAACATTAAACCTCACAACTTTTGAAAAACATTTTACCTCTTCCCCATTGTCTTGTAAAAAATGGAACAGCCCACAGACACCACTTTCTGCTAGTAGGTGTACATTAACGTGACAAGGAAAAGCAAGAAATGGCAAAGGTGGAGAGAGGTCGACCACAGCACTATGAAAAATTACTGCTCTGTTTCATAATCAAGATTTCAAAATTCACACACAGAAAGAGGCAAAAGTCAGCATCCAGGCCCCGCCCCCATGGAAGGCCAGGTCAGTGGGGTCAGGCAGAAGACCCTGAAGGGGGTGCACTCAGGTAAGGGGCTGATGGCAGGACCTTCGTAAGGTACACTGTACCCTGCATGTTCCTATACTTGTTGCCCGTCTCCAGAAGGTGCAGCCCAGGTCCTGTGCACAGTCAAGGCCAATACCTTGCTACCTGTCCACAGATATACTCACGGATCACCTGACACCAGTTCTCAATTCATTTCAGACCCTTCCAAGCTGTCGGTCCTAGAACACCCACCCCAATGTACTGTCCCCAACTCACGTCTCCAGAGAGCACAGCTAATAAGACGTGTAGCTCTGCCCCAACAATAATTAACGGTGCATCCCACTCTGTCTAACCCAGCCTTGCCTATTTACCTCTCCACCCAAGCAAACTGTACTCAGGAATGAATGGCAATATGCTCTGCCTAGCTCCAGACACAACCTTCCATTGTGTACTTACTATTCTGAGTCGTGCAATTAAAGAATGACGTATTGTACAACAGGGGTTTCTTTCAATTATGAAAATGGCTTTATGCTGTTATCTACAGACGACAACAGCCACAGTTGCTGCATTTTCACTTGTCTCTGGTGAACACAGAACACTTCCTGGTATTGAGGGGGGGGGGGGTTATACATATTGCTTCCCAGAGACTTCACACGGGAGCAGTACCAAGCCAAGAGTGGACAGCCGCAGGGCTTGTAGTGACTCCATCAGGTAACCTAGGGCCCAGGCACACAGCTCTCCCCACCCTTTAGAACTGCCAGCGCTTGCTCCCAGACTCACCAGAAGCAGCAGCACATCAAAACACCAAGGCGTGCTTTGATAAATACTTTCGATGAATCTAGAAGATCCAAACGCTAAGAGATAAAGAGGGCCGCGGTGTGTAGTAATAGAGCTTGTGCGAGCATGATGACATGGTTCTAATCCAAACTCCTCAAAAACAAACAGTCATTTCCAGTAACCGGCTTTACCTCACCCCTCAGAAGCTAAAACTCCTCTGTCAATAACTGGGCTGTATGGTGAAGCTAAGAAATGACGGGCGTCACCCAACACAGCAACTCTTCCCTCTGAGAAGCCATGAACTACTACTCACTGTCTAACTCTGGACAGTGACTTCCCACAAGGTTGTAACTTGTGTTTGATACTGAAGCCAACGAAATGAGAGGAAGCCCAGTTGGAGCTGGAAAGGAGTGGTATGCATCTAAGGATACTAAGTATAACCCTCAGTGATCTTTTCTGATAAAAGTTATTTTTTGGTAAAACAGAGATTCGAGATATGTATGTTATTAGTTACTTTGTTATTGCTGTGGTATAGAAGGAAAGGTCCATGTGGTTCCTAAGGGATGCAAGTCCATCATCATCACTGAAGGGAGCAATGGCCGCAGGTGTGGCGGCTAGAGGAGAAAGCTGAGAGAGAGCTCATTCCTGGAGCTACGCGCATACAAGCATACAGCAAAAAAGAATACATCCAGAATGGTGCGTGGCTTTGAAACCTCAAAGGACATACTTCCTCCTTCAAGGCCCCGCAAACCCCCCACCAACTAGGAACTAAGAATCCAAGGGTCTGAGCTTGTGGGAGACATTCTCATTTAAGCCTTCGAAACTTTATCTATGCATTTATTTATTTATTTATTTATTTATTTATTTGGCACTTACTGGGTGGGGATCCAAGCCAGCCTGCTGCCTGCCAGGCAAGTGTTCTGCCTCTGAGCCACACCCCAGCCCTGCCTCCTTGTTTATATGAAAGGTCTCACTGTTGTAGCCCAGGCTAGCCTCAACTTAAGCGCCAACACTGACTAGTAAGCTGTAACTGAGACGCACCCTGCATTGGAGTCCACACCAAACACTGTCTACTGCCCTCTGGGAACTGGCATACTCATTAAAGGCCAAACATCCTTCTGCATTCAAAACATGGGGTCCCACAGAGTGTCCCAGGCCCAGACACCTGCTTTTATTTACTGCACATCAGACCAAGACCAAGAGCTTGATTATTGAGCAATGGTGGGCGGCAAATAAAAAAAAATTAAAAACAAACAAACAAAAAACAGCAGTCACCTTCACCCTAAAGTGGACATCAGGATCCTAAGCATCTCCATTCAAACGCCCCAATCTGACATTTCCCAGGCAATTCCAGCGCCCTGTGAATTCACCCCAAATCTCCAGCCCAGAGACTGCAAGTCACTATTGCACATGCCTTAGGGCTTTCTCCTGAGGCTACGGGGCATCCATGATGCTAGGGGCTAGTGACTGCTGTCTGTGTCTAGGGAAGGCATTCCCTGAAGTTAGGCGGCTGCTCACTGCTCTGTGTCTAGGGACACCCATCGACGTTGGGGGGCTTCTCATGGCCTTGTGTCTAGGGATACCCGCTGACATAGAGGGCTGCAGGATGCCTTACCCATGCCTGGGGCCACCTCAATGTTGAGAGACCGCCTGCTTCTGTCTGTGCCTAGGGGCCACCTGCACATTTGGGGGTGCTTCTTGCTGCCCTGAGTCTAGAGACACTGCTAAGTCTGGTGGGGGTGTAGGGGCTGATGGGCCCAGAGAGAGGAATACCGACCGGGTTTGGGGGCAACTAAAACTGAAGTTGGGAGTTCCTTGCTGTCCTGTGCCAGGGACAGCGGATGAACTGGTGGGGGAGGGAGGGGACACGGGGAGCGGGGGTTGGCTATTCGCTGCCATCTGTGTCACTGTGCGCGCTGGTCCCGCAACCCCTGGGTGGGGTTTAGCTACTTTGGGAAGCTGGGCAAAAGTGCAACTTTTAAAGCAAAGAAGCAGCCCGCGCAAGCGGCCTGGGGAGCGAGGAGGGGGTCGCCGTGCTCACTCACCGAGGGGCCGGGCGCCATCCGCCGTCTGCGTCCGCTAGTTGTCCGGCGCCCCCCGCGCGCGCCCCGCCCGCGATGCGCTCCCACCCCGCCCTCCGGGGAAGCCCCGCCCACCTCGCCGTGATTGGCCAGAGCGGGCCGTGCCTGGTGCCCACTGGCCAGCGTCCCTGCCCGTTCCTGGGACGCGCCCGGCCCTCGCGCCCGCGCATTCCTGCGAGGCCACGTGGCCACCTGCCTCCCCCAACCCTCCCCGCCCCGCCCCCAGTCCAATGCCCATCGCCGCTGGGCGCGTGGGAGAGATGCTGCCTGCCAGGCGCTCCCGGGTAGAGAAGGCACGAGCAGGGCACCGGCTCGCAGTGCCTCGGAGTGGGCGCTTTTTTTCCCCTCAGACGCTTGATCACTTAGGGGAGTGGCGCGGGGCCAGAGTGCGCGCCTCCCGAGCAGCCTCCCGAGCATCCGCCCTCTCTGGGACTCCGGGAGCTGCGCTGGCGCGGGCGGGAAACACAAGACACTTTTACACTCCACCCATCGTGACCCCAGCATCTGCTGCTCCCTGCAGATCCCCGACCTGGGCTCCTGTGGGCAGGGGGCGCTGAATTGCACTTCACCCCACCTTTGATCCTTCTCTCCCTGCCCAACTCTCCCTTCTTGGGTCCCATGGGCAGGGGGCACAGAGCGGATACCACACCCATCGTGACTCAAGCATCCTCTGCCTCTTCCTGTCCACCTCTCCCATCTTGGGTACCATGGGCAGGGAGGGGGTGCAGAGCAGATATTACACCTACCATGACCCCAGCATCCAGTGCTCCTTGCAGTCCTCCCCTCCTGACACCAGGAGGCCAATCCATCCGACGTGGAGTATCCACCCTCCCTGAGCCGCGCCCGCCTGCCTAGGCCGTCCCGGCTGGTCGGCGTCAGCTGCTCCTAGTCCCTCCAAGTACAGGAGCTAGAAATCCAGACCAACAGTGACCTCAGCTCACCACCTCTCCAGGCCGTTTTACAGCTTGCCTGTCGCCAGGAGGCTCTTGTTTTCAGGACTTGAGTCCCTGCACAACTAACTTGCTAAAGCAGCAAGCCATGCTGGAGAGAGCCTAGCCAGCCTCTGCCAGGTGCCTGATCTGGATGGGTGGCGCTGTGGAGCATCACACTGTGGGCCATGGTGATAGGAAAAGGCCCGCCAGTGTCTGCATAGAAAAGTGCTGGGGTGTTCTGGAAGGGCCCTTCTGGGCAGTTGAACTTGCTCAGCACAAACCTTTATGTGAGCTGTGGACAAGCCCGACTTCTTAGAGACTCTAAGCCCACTCAACTAACTACAGAATGAGTTCAAAGAGATACTTGTTCCGCATTAAGTGTCCACAAAGCCGATGGACTCTGTAGTTAGGGGCTTCTCTGTAAAATCAAACAGACTGACTACTCTGAGGGGAGAAGTCTAGGTACCGCGACATGTCACAGTTGTTAGCAGCACTCGCTAACGTTACAGAAATGGACCGTGTTGTTTCCAAACGCTCTCTCAGACCTGTCTGAACACCGGGAAGACACTCCCGTTGACTCCATGGAAGACCCTTTGGATAAGCTACTCAAAGAATGCCCGGACTAGAAACGTGAAGGACATTTTCTAAACAACTTTTTGAGAGGAAACAGGTCTGTACTATGGCATTTTCTGCAGGAGTGAAGAGCACACAGCATTCCCCAAGACTGTGAACGAGCCCCCAGACTCAGGGCTGGCAATAACACCAAGAAGGATGGCACCAGGCAAGGGCCTGGGGTGAAGCTGGTCAGAAAGGAGTTGGGCTGGCTCAAGTCCCGTCCAGTCTGTTGTAGTTTCACACACCCCCACGTCTGTAAGCCCACAGGTGGGAATGCGGGACTTTCCCTTTTAGTCCTTTGACCCATGGTATACCAAGAAAAGTTAGGCTTAATTATTACACATTTAGAGATTTCCTTATTGTTATGTAAATACATTTATAAACACATAACTATATTTCATTATACAAGTAAGGCTTCTTTCTACTGTGCCCTAGCAGTATATGATTTTAATCTTTTAAGCCTTGAGGAGACATTTCATGGCTAGCATTGTGTTTGAGCAGATGTCCTGTGAGCATTGAACTGCATCTGTGATGTAGTCAAACTCACGCCCTTCATTCGCTGATGTAATGTTTTGATTATGGCAATGAGGTCATGTCCGTGACCAGTTGTTTTTATCTGACTGTCTGTCAGGTACTGAGAATGATGTATTACTGACTTCAACTGTCCCTACCCATTGAGCATTGCCCTAAACATCTAACAGAGTTAGTTACCAAGTAAACCAAATAGTGTACGGGGGGATGTGCCATATACAGAAAATATGTATGTTAAAAACTTAATCTTAGAATCAAATTTGAAATGGACCACAGACCAAAGTGTAATGACTGTAAAGTTTCTAGAAGAAAACGGGGTAAAATATCTTACTGATCTCCAGATAGAACACTCAGAAAGCACTAAAGGGCCTTAATCAAGACTTAAAATCCCCACTCATCTCAGGGCATGGTTAAGATGAGAAGATAAGCCACAGCTCCAAGCAGATATTGGTAGTACACTGTTCGGTTTCCATGCGAAACGTGCCTCCACAGGTTGATATATTTCAGCACGTGGCCCCCGCGTAGTGGCACTGTTTGTGGAGATTGTGAATCCTTAGGGTGTGGGGGCTAGCTGGAGAAAGGAGGTTACCAGAAAGGTGGGGCTTGGGGCATATACCCCAACCCCCTTTCCTCCCCGATCCATTTCTTGCTTGGTACCATACAATAAGCAGCTACCACATGCTCCCACAACCAAGGAGCCACCCATCACCATGCCTTCCCTGCCATGGCACATTGTGCCTCTTCAAACCATGAGCCAAAACAAGCCCTCTTCCATTAAGCGCCGTCTTGTTAGGCTAATATTTGGTAACTGTGATAAGGAACTGATATATGCACTGTATTTTTACCCCTCCCCCGAAATCGCTGCCTTTGTCCATTTCACGTTGCTGTAACAGTGTCTGAGAAGGGGTAATTTATAATGACAAGGAACTGATTACTTACAGTTTTTACATTACTTACAGGCCAAGGGCTCCCATGTCTAGTTTGTTTTCTATTTCTGTACTAAAGGCCACGACCAAAAGCAACCTGGAGAAGAAAGGGTTTATTTCAGCTTACAACTCCCAGGTCACAACCCATCACTGAGGGAAGTCAGGGCAAGAATCTGGGGGCAGTACCTGAAGCAGAAACCATGGAGGGATACTGTGTCCCGGCTTCTTTCCCATGGCTTGCTCACCCTTTCTTTTTTTGTTTGTTTGTTTGGTTGGTTTTTTTTTCCTTTTTGTTTTTTTCAAGACAGGGTTTCTCTGTATAGTTTTGTTGACTGTCCTGGAGCTCGCTCTGTAGACCAGGCTGGCCTCGAACTCACAGAGATCCACCTGCCTCTGCCTCCTAAGTGCTGGGATTAAAGGCGTGCGCCGCCTCCGCCGCCACCGCTACCACCACCACCAGCTTCACTCTGTTTTCTTAAACCACACAGGACCACCTACCCAGAGGGGGTTCCACCCGCTGTTGTTTGTTTTTAACTCTTTTGGTGGGGTGCCCCGCCACTCAGCTCCCAAATAAATCACACACAAAGGCTTATTCTTAATTATGATTGCCTGCCTTAGCTTGGCTTGTTTCTTGCCAGCTTTTCTTAACTTATATTATCCTGTCTACCTTTTGCCTCTGGGCTTTTACCTTTCTCTTAATTCTGTAAATCTTACTGTTACTCTATTACTGGGTAGCTGATCCCTGAGGTCCTCCTTTTCTGGCTACTTCTTTTTCCCAGATTCTCCTTCTATATCTTCTCTCTGCCTGCCAGCCCCACCTATCCTTTCTCCTGCCTTGCTATTGGCTGTTCAGCTCTTTATTAGACCATCAGGTGATTAACACAGGCACGGTAACCCAGCTTCACAGAGTTAAACAAATGCAACATAAACAAAAGTAACACACCTTCAAATAATATTCTACAACAGCCCACAGAAGTCTGGGTCCTCCGACTCCAAACATTGATCAAGAAAATGCCCAATAGGCCAGTCTGATGGAGGCATTTTCTCAGCTGAGGTTCCCTCTTCCCAGATGACTCTAGCTTGTGTCCAGTTGACAAAAAGTTAACCAGCACATAGGAAAAGGGCCTTCTGGGTGGTACATCATTCAGGGGTGGAAGAGAGAAAGGCATGGAAGGGAAAAAGAGATAGCACACATGTGCAAGAGGGGTGAGCTTGTCCTTTATGAGGGGTCCACTCATGATAAGTCTGTGGTGAGATTCCATTTGTGAAGGTGGTGCCTCATGCTCCTAGTACCTCAGCTGGGACTGATTGCCAACACCGCTGCATTAGGGATTAATTTTTGCAACATACAAGCTTTGGGGAAACATTCAAGCTATAGCACCTATAAATAAAAAGACATAAACACCTCACGAAAGATTTACTGATGGTCAGTAACAGAAAATGGTGTTCCATGTCATCTTGTTCAAGAAAATTCAAATTAAAACTGTTATGAGCTGCCAGTATATCAATTGGAAGATGAAGAATGGAGAGAAGCAGCCAATACTGGTAAAGTCTTGAAGTCCTTGAACTCTGCATGTTATGGTAGGGGTGGGCACTGGTGCGGCCATTGCAGATCAGTGTGTGCTGATTCCTCCATGATCCCAAGACCATGCATTTACCCAAGACAAAAGGAAACAAGCTAGACATGGTGGTATATATCTGTAATCTCAGCCTTCAGGAGCAGAAGCAGGAGGATTTCCAGGCAAGCCTGGGCCTACATAGCAAGACATTATCTCAAAACAAAAAAAAATAAGGAAAACATAAGCCACCAAGAGGGCTTTTACAAGAACTTGTCATTTGTAACAGTTCACACTGTACAAAGGAATTCAGGAGTTCAAAACTGGCCATCCCCTTGTTCCATTGCCAGGGGAAGGCAGTGTGTTTTACCCATGCAATAGAGCAGAAAGGAAGGAACACAGATTGGCATACTCAGAAACGTGAGTTCCAAAATACCATGCTGCATGAGAAAGTCAGCCCAGAGGGTATGTACCTTACGCCAAACTCAAAAAGTAACTAAAGCCATCTATGGTGATGGGAATGAGAACAGGGGGCTCTGAGGAGAATTGCCTGGGAAAGAACTCAGCAAGATCTGGGGAGACGATGAAGGGGATTTGAGATGCAGACACATAGAGGTGTCTAGTTTGTAAACGATTAGCCAAACAGAGTACAAGAGGGTATTTTGTGAGTCATATTTTATTCGTATGGTCTGAACGTCTCCCCCAAACTTCATATATTGAAACGTAATTGCCAATGTGATCATTCTCAAGAGTAGGGTCTTAGGGAAGTGATGAAGTCCTCAGGGTACCTCACTCCCCCTGCATGAATGGATTAACATTCTTGCACACTTCTTCCCTTGCACTAAGTGAAGACACAGCCTGCCAGTCAACACCTTGGAGGTAGACATGGGTCCTCAGCGTACATTGTTCCTGCCTTGACTATGACTCTCGCCGACAGAACGGTAGGAAATTATTTGTTACAAACTACCCAGTGCAAGGCAGTTATTTCAGCAGCAAGAACATACGAAGGTAGTTATATATCAACGTGAAGAGGAGTTTGGGTAGAGTCTGCTATCATTATTTTTCATTTTTTGAGGTCTCCTGTGACCCAGGTTGGCCTCTAACTCCACATTGTAGCCGCAGAAGATCTTAAACTCCAGATCTTCCTGCCTCCAGCTCCTAGGGATTATGGGTATGCACCACCATGCCGATCTGGGCTGGCAGCTCCCCCGTGCCCTCCTGCCACTGTGTTGTGTCTGTTTGGTGTGTGTGCATGTGCACACCCTATGTGTGAGTGGGGATACATGCGTGTCACAGTGTACATGTGGGGGGCAGAAAGCAACATGGGGAGCTGGTCCTTGCCTTCCACTTTGAGACAGTCTCTTGTCATTTGTGGCTGCATATACCAAGCTACAGGCCCATGGATGCCCAGAGATTCTTGCTGGAGGATCTGTACCACTTCATCCAGCTTTGGGTGGTTCTTAGCTAGCGTTTCTATTGCTGTGGGGAAACACCATGACTGGAATCAACCTGAGGAGGAGAGGGTTTGTTTGGCCTACACATCCTGAATCACAGTCCACTGAGGGAAGCCAAGACGGGAACTCAAACAGCGCAGGAACCTGGAGGCAGGAACTGAGGAAGAGGCCATGGAGGGGTGCTGCTTACCAGCTTGCTCCTGATGGCTTGCCCAGTCCACTTTCTTATAGCTCCCAAGACCACTAGCCCAGGGGTGGAACCCCCCACAATGGGCTGGGCCCTCCCCCTCCCCCATCAATCGCTAATTAAGAAAATTCACTACAGTCGGATCTTACAAAGGCAAAACCTCAGCTGAGCGTCCCTCCACTCTGATGACTACGGCTTGTATCAAGTTGCATAAAACTAGCGAACACAGGTGGGCTCTGTGGATCCGAACTTGGGTCCTCACACTTGTGTGTCACGCGCTTTACCCACGCTTCGGCCGTCTCCTCAAGCCTGGACCTGTAATTTTTTTTTTTTTAATAATGACTGTATTTATTAATCCAATAGAAAATGTCCCTTTACTCACTGCAAACCAAGGAAAGTGTAAGATGCATGGCGCAGGAGGTCCTCCTGCACACGCCATTGGGATGTTCAGGAAACAAGGGTGGTGAGCTCGCTGGCCCTGCATCCCTCTCCTGCATCCCTCTCCTGCATCTCTCTCCTGCATGACTCTCCTCTCCTCGGTGCAGGATGGGGTCACGGTGTCACTGAAGCTCAGGTAAGCGTAGGACATGGCTGTTTTCAAGCCAGCCTGGGTGGCTCCTGCTGTTTCTGCCACTAGCCAGTGAGTGAACCCAGGTTGTTATTTACTCTCCCAGGACCTTCCCTTTCAGAAAAGAGGGAGTGATGGTGATGGTTACCTGCTGGAGGGTCTTAAAGACCAAGGGCGTTACGTTGTTCCCTGGAGATATTCCGAAGCAACCTCAGGTGCTGTAGGGGAGTAGAGCCTGAGTCGACGTGTGGGCTCTAACCCCAGGCATCTCTATTATGAGTGGTGTGTTCCGGACAGTGGGTCCTAGGCTTCTCCACTGAAGAGCTGGAAGGAGAGCCACACCTGGCACTGGTCTGTGTGTGACCTCGACTGGGCTCCGGTCCCTGAACCAGACAGCTGCCACATCACTGTTGTAGGGACGTTGCTGTAGCTTAGGCCCATTATCATGTCACTTGACATGAAGGAGATAATGCTAGAGAATCATTCTGAAGCCTCCCCACGGCCAGAGAGAGTTCGCCTGTGGATGGGGGCTTTGACCTCACGCCAGACCCACGCTCTAGCCTCCTTTAAGTAACCCGCACAGGCAGGCCCACCACCTGCCCCACAGAAGTGGGGTCCTGGCCATGACGCTCTCCATGCTGTGCTTTTGCCGGCTAGGTTCCCCTGTGCCGTGGCTGACAGGCATGCTCCCGGAATACCGACCCTGAATGTGTCTCACAGTGAAGGGGAGTACATGTCTGCGGTTGTTATCGGGTAGGTGTGGGGAGGACAAGTCAGGCTTTGGAATCAGATGCCCGAAAGCCGCCACCTTCGCTGGCCTTTGCTATCTCTTGCACAGAGCAGGGTTACTACACCCTGGTGTAGACTAGAATGCCGACAAGGCGTGGCTGGCTGGGCCTCTGCCTATAGCAAACAGCAGAGGAACATGTTAGTTTCACAGCCTTGGGGAACAGTCAGCCTATGAACCTCTTGCCTACCAATCCTGGTAAAGACTGAGGTAGACACATCTCCCTCCAGAATTGCCCCTAGACAGTGCCCCGGTTTGTATGGGGTGCCCAGGCCTCGGACACACCCAAAGGGTGTGCTTATTCAGCGTCATTCTGAATTATACTTGGAGGCCCCCATATGAGTCTGTGGAACATGGAACCAACAGGGCACTTCCGTACAGAGCCTCCGGCGGCTCGTCAGGACTTGCAGTCTAGGTCTCTGCATACTCCCACAGAATTCAGAGGGTGGGGCATGCTGGAGGATGCTGAAAAAAAAAAATCCTGTTCTCATATTGCATATCCAGTCTTTGCCTCCGCACTGAGGTCCAATCTGGCCTCCTAGCCTCCACAGGTGACCTAACAAAACTTTCCCAGGAGTCCTGTAGATATACAGCTTGGTGTCTGAAAGCCTGTGCCTGGTCACAGGCACTCAGCCTGGGTCCTTCCTACTCCATGGCAGCTCTTGTCCACATACCTATGGAGCCATGATGGGTCATCCGGGCAGGACCTCAGGTAGAGATGACAGCCTGAGAGCAGACAGTAAAAGATAGCGCCATGCTGCACGCCACACAGCCCCGTTCTGGGTGTCTACCGAGCTCTCAGCCCTTATGGAGATTCCAAACACGAACAACTACCAGGACAGAATCATTGCCAAGCGTCGGTGGCCGGCAGCCTCTGAACGGCAGGAGTTATCCTAGGGAGGATCAGGTTTTGAGTGGGCAGGTGGTCCTAAGGACAGCATGGGGATGTGATCACCCAGGAGACACGTGGGTTTGGGTGAGAAGCAGTGCTCACTCTCCTGCGCAAGTGACACCCGCAGCCCTCTAAACTCACCAGGATGCACACGGAAGTCCATCTTCTGTCCCATCTCCACAAAGCCATGAGGACGGTGAGCTGAACCGCCTGGAGGGATGCCATTTTTGTCTGAAAAACCTTTGGCGAGCCAACCTCAGCAAGACTGGGGCACTACTGCCCTGAATCCCCTGACTGTTCCCATCCATGGGAAATGAAGCTGGTGTGCTAGGGCTAAAATGTCATTATGTTCTGGGGGCCAGAGAGCAATGGGCACCTCTCCCAGTAGGTGACCCCGGGCAATCCAATAGCCATGTTCATGACACGGGTATCTGCTAGCTTCCCAGGCCAAGGCCAGAATCCCTGGACTGTAGGACCAAATGTCCCTGGATGCCACCTGCCAGACACCCTTGCTGACAACCACAATACCCTCCAAGCCCTCTCCCTCCATCTAGCTCACGGAAGCTACCTCTGACCCAGCTACTCTTCATCTTCCCCTCAGAACAGGCTGGGGACACTTCAGTGGAGACAACAGGGGGTTGGATGTTACAAGGAAACTAGGCTTCGAACAACAGGACGTGGACACTACAGGCACGTTCAGACTGGGAAGGTTGAGCACACTCCTTTTGTGTCCTCCTAAGGGGTCATGCCATTCAGGGATGAAGCCACACAGCTTAAGTGGCCAGTCCTGCCTTCCACAGAGCTCTGAGCTTTATACAATCCTCTTCTCTCCTGTACCCGGGGTCTCTGGGTGTGCCACCGGCCCGGGCTCTGATCTGATCACTGATGCATGTTGGTGAGCCAAAGCATCAGTTCTTCTCCGTGTTCCAGGCAGAGGCGGCAGCTTGGCAGGTCATGTCCTTGGGTTTTCTAGCCCTAGAGATCTGTTTCTGTCCCTGCCCCAACCTAGTCTTCCTGTGATAGATGGAGGCCAAAGAGAAAAGGGAGGGATGCCGAAAATATGAACCAGAGATGACTTTGGGACCATGTAGATAAGGCCGGCTCTCACTGGGGCTCTTTCAGTAGATCTGTACAATGCCGTGGGAGAAGGACGCATTGTCCCTGTGGGAACAGTGACCTTTTGTTTCCAGAGCTTCTGCAACAACTGCCTGTTTTCTTGCTTTGCTCATTCAAACGGGGGGGGGGGGGGAGAGGCAAAGAGCAGAGACACCCAGAGTAGCCAGTGACTCCTCAGAGGAACGAAAGTGCCCCTGCCGGCGTCGGGGTGATGGTGGACAGACACCTCAACTAAACGTTTTCCATTTCTGACTCCTCATGGCCCAGGAAGGCTTTGAAGGACTACGCCCTCTTCACACAGGCACACCCCAATAGCCTCCGTCCTCCTGGCCCTCAGAGTGCCCCCCGGGTCCTCTGCTCTGTCCAGCCAGCCTCTGCCAGCACAGAACAAGGACTGGGCAGCTGGAGGGGGCAGTAGTGGGGCATGAAGGAAGGAAAGAGATGCCATAATACCCCTGTCAGAACCAGCAGAGTCCTGTGTACCAACAAAGCTGGCAGGAAAAACAAGCAGCCCGGGCAGAGCAGCCACGCTTAGCCTGCGGCAGGCCAAGGACAGACAGTGTGTGGTGTTTTCCGGCCCCATCGCCATGAATTCTCTGCAGCTCACAGTGAGGCAATCAGCTCCGGCTCTATCGTAGGCATACTTTCTGGAGAGAGACGACAGTCTCGGGGCCACATCTGTGATAAAGGTCCAGCAGACAGAGTGACTCGGACTTCATGGCTGTGGAGAATTCGAATGTCACAGACAGACAGCCGAAATTATCGTGAGCCGTCTTTCGTCCCCTTCCCAGACCCTCACTTCCAACCTCGGCAGCTGACTTCAACTCTGTGAGTTTAGCAGGGGAGACAGGACCCAACATCTTCTCACCAGATAGGGTATTAAAGGCAGACACTCTCACCCAAGTCCATCTGGGTGATGATGCACCCGGTTTACTGGGGTTACTTCTAGGAGCATGGATGACCCGGAGGCAGCTAGCTGTACTGCTGACCTTCCACCTGAGCGCAGGGGATGACGACTCACAGCATCTGCATCCTTGGAGCCCCCCCCCCCAACCGGCAGGCAGAAGCGTTTCCTCTCTGCCTTTACAGCGCTGGGGAGAGGCTCCTTGACTTTGACTCCTGTTAAGGTTCCTTAGCTGCTGGAGCCCTAGGACCTACCCCCCCCCTCCCCGCCCCAGGAGGAAATGCTTCAGTTAGAAGGAAATACAGATAAAAGAGGTTAGAATGAGATCACCAGAATCCACCAGT
This sequence comes from Peromyscus leucopus, assembly GCF_004664715.2. Taxonomy (NCBI): domain Eukaryota; kingdom Metazoa; phylum Chordata; class Mammalia; order Rodentia; family Cricetidae; genus Peromyscus; species Peromyscus leucopus. The sequence goes on along the minus strand of NC_051077.1, from coordinate 4,898,128 downwards.
CCTAAAGCTAAAGTTATCCAGGAGCACCTGAAACCCCAAGCGGGACGTCCTGCCCATCTAACCGGGGGTCCCTGTCCACACGGGTGGCAAATGCATCGATTCACGACTTCTTTTGTTCTGTGACAAAAGTTATTGTAGCCTTCTCCTACAAACCTGAATCTGTTTTCCTGGGCCGTAGGATAAACTACTTCTTATTCCACTTTGAGGTGAGAGCTGTGTTTTGTTTTTATGCTGGGGTCACACGTGCCCACCAGTAACCCTAATGATTCAGGAGTTACCAGAATCACATCGGCCACTCAGGACCTTTCAGGAAGAGGCCCAAAGACAAGTAAGTGGCTTCTAACAGGGTGAGGAGGGCCACTCAGAATGCGGGGAAGTTCAGGGGAGGGCTCTGGGAGTTCCGGAAGTGGAAGTGTGCGTCAGAGTGCTGGAAGCTAAAAAAATAAAAATAAAAATTCAGAGCTTGAGAAGGCCCATAGCACAAGGGCTGACCTCTACTTCACCTCAGGGAACAGAGGCTGAGGTGTGGCCTCCTTAGTTATGCTTTAGGCAGGAGGGAGCAAACTGTGTATCCAGCCCAGCTTGGAACATCCTTCTCTGCTGCATCCCGAGTCCAGCCTAGAGTTTCATCACCACCATTACGAAACAACCACACTAGCGCCTTACCCTTGCCCTCAGAAGCTCCCTGACTTCCAGAAAGTACGGTAGTGAATGCTAATCCTCTATGTTCATACTGAAGCCTCACAGGTCTGCGTGTCCCTGACTCCAACGCAGGACCTGCCTTGGTCTGAGTTTCTATTGCATCAGGGCAGACATGGGGACCCTACTTGAATGCGTTCATTCAGCACATGCTTCAGTATTTCTGTTTTTAAGATACTCTGAAATAGACACAACAGGAAAACAATTTCCACTGACTTACTTCAAGAATTATTAGCTGGGGCTGGAGAGATGGCTCAGTGGTTAAAAGCACTGGCTGTTCTTCCAGAGGACCTGGGTTTGATTCCCAGCACCCACGTGGCAGCTCAAAACCATCTGGAACCCCGGTTCCAGGGGATCCACTGTTCTCTTCCGGCCTCCTTTGGCACCAGGCATCTATGTGGCACATAGATGTGTGTGTGCTTTGACTAGGAATGGCCCCCAGAGACTTACAGGTTTAAATGTTTGGCCATAGGGAGTGGCACTATTAGGAGGTGTGGCCTTGTTGGAGTAGGTGTAGCCTTGCCGGAGGAACTGTGCCACTGTGGAGGCGGGCCTTGAGTTCTTATATGCTCAAGCTATGCCCAATGTGGCACAGTCTCCTTCTGCTGCTTTTGGATCAAGATGTAGGACTCTCAGCTCCTTCTCCAGCACCATGTCTGCCTGCACACCGCCATGTCTCCCCCCCCCCCCATGATGATAAAGGACTGAACCCCTCAACTGTAAGCCAGCCTCAGTGAAATGTTTTCCTTTATAAGAGTTGCCATGGTCAGCCGGGCAGTGGTGGCGCACACCTTTAATCCCAGCACTCTGGAGGCAGAGCCAGGTGGATCTTTGTGAGTTCGAGGCCAGCCTGGTGTACAGAGCGAGATCCAGGAAAGGCGCAAAGCTACACAGAGAAACCCTGTCTCGAAAAACCAAAAAAAAAAAAAAAAAAAAGAGTTGCCATGGTCATGGTGTCTCTTCACAGCAATAAAACCCTAAGACAGCATACATGCAGTCAAAATAGTCATACACATAAAAATTAATGAATCAATTAAAAAGAATTATTAGCTGGTTGTGGTGGAATATAACTATAATCCTAGCATGGGGAACCTGAGGCAGGAGGATGGAGCTTTTCCAGGCCTACCTCAATAAAAGCCCATAGCTTCTTAGAGGCTATTGCACTGTATTGTCTACAACCCTAGATCGTTGTTAAATCACTTCACATTTCACATACACAAAGGAAAAAATCATGAGCTGTATCTCCTACAGAGCCAACAGCACACAACTAGAGCATATCCGGAGGAATCTCAGTTTCCTTGCTCACTGCTCTGAGGAAACCCAGGAGACGGCCACGGGGGAAGGAAATGGGTTTATCTCTTTTGGCTCAGAAGGGGAGGGGACAGTTCCTAATCTCCTCCACCTTGCTAACTGCAGTGTACCAAGGCCGGGAAACGCACATGTGTGGATTTAGCTGTAAACCTCAATTATCAGACCTAGGGGTATTGCTCACTGGGATGAGTACCCACTGATGCCACTAATTATCCTCATTCCCCCAAATGGAATTTTCTAGAGAAGCTCCGATCCTTATTATGAGTTCATAATGCCAGTGCCAGGACTCAGGGGCATCCAAACGACAGCCCTCCCCTGGCTTTATCTGCATGCCAACTCATGATCTCACTCACTTCCTGAGAATTCCCCAGAGCAAGGGCAGATCAGACAGACTATTCCACTCTGTTTAGGGAATTCCACACAACCTATGTCCAAATCACTCCAGCTGCTCGTCTTAATCAAGTTACCAAAATTACCATCACCTCTTCTGTGGAGGGTCAGGTCAGATAAAGACCTCTGACCTGACCCTCCACAGAAGACCAGACTTACATAGTACTCTAGTCAGAAGTGTGCCTTGAACTCAGCCTGACCAACATCACACCAACCAGAAGAGGGACAGCGTTAACATCGCCAGCTGGTGCAGAGACTGAGGAACGACAGCAGGTTGACTAACACAGGTCACATGACTCATCGGCCCTGGAGCAGGAGAGGTGGGGGGTGGGGTGGGGACAGGACAGGCAGGAAGGAAATGTCAGGACGGAATTAGACAAAGAGCCTGGACTCCAGCGGAGTTAGTGTAGCTACACGTGGAAATGTGTCTGTCCTTATGAAATAAGCACTGAGTATCAAGTTCAAAGCCAGAAGTGATGAACCCCAGTCGTCTCAGCAGGCAGGAGGGCTGAGGCAGGAGGATCCCCTAAGGCCAATTTGAAGCCAGCCTGGGTAATACAGAGAAACCTATTTCCAAAGAAAAAAGGGGTGGTGGGGAACAAAGGGATTTTCACAAGTTAATGACAAGGAGAAAGGAAACTGGGGAACAGAGTGGGGGGAGGCAGAGAGAGACTGGAGACAGACAGGCGGGAAGGACCGCTTTAAAGTGGGACAGAGTGCTAGAAACCGGCAAATCTGAATGGGGGGAAAAAGTAAATGAAAGGCATTTTGACTTCTGTTTTTATTTCCCCAGCTTTTCTAATAAACAAAAGTGTCAGAAATCAAAGAAAACGAAACCGAGTAACTTGCTTAACTCAGAGCCTAGCTCCTGAAATGACAAAGGGAATTCCGAAAGGTCAGCAATCCCATTCTGGAAGTTTCCTCTGAGAGCAATTGTTCATACTGTAAGGGGCTGGTGCAGCTCATCAGCAAGCACATTCCCATCCTGGGGGCGGGGGCGGGGAGGGGGTGGGATGGGGGAGGTGAAGGGGAGCCCTGTGTTGCTCTTAGTAGGGTAGGTGTCCAATCTTGCATCCTTTGTCACTGCCTGTCCCTCGGGCAGGTCCTTGCAGTGACGAGAGCAGATGGCCCTGCAGACAGAAAGGACCAGGAAATGGGGAGGCTCTCTCTGCTTTCCTGGCTCCCCTTCCTGTGGGAAGAAAAGCACACCATCCAGGAGCCCCTCCATGCTTACTGGTCAGTTCCATGACCGGTGAACACGCGGGCAGCCAGGGAGGCAAGGAACCACCACAGCGGGTCAACATGTTCAGTGTGACTGCGCCAAGCAAGAGCCCCCGGATTAAGAAATGAAAGCCACCAAGTTTGGTAAACAGCTTCGTGGTGCTGTGCTTTTGAGCCAGTCACTAGCTAACGAAAACACACGTGGGAGGAGCCTGCCGCCCATCTATGGCTCAGTAGCGAGCTGGGGCTGTCTCTCCTCTGATGGTTTTGTGTGGAAACAATGTTTCTGGGTGGACCTGCGAAGTTCCTCGAGAGGAAAACTGCGGCTGACTGACATCGATGCGCTGTGCTGCTGGGATTGTGTGGCTCACACAGCTGTTTTGAAAACCAACACCGTCAATGTTAGGAATGTTACAGGGACTGCAAGCAGTTTTCTTTTGAACATTTGGTGGGGATTCTTTTTTTTTTCTTCCCCCCTCCTCTCCTCCACTTCCCCACCCCCAATCCATTCCTCCCCTGTAAAAGCTCAGAAAGGAAGCCGGCAGTGGTGGCGCACGCCTTTAATCCCAGCACTGGGGAGGCAGAGCCAGGTGGACCTCTGTGAGTTCAAGGCCAGCCTGGGCTACCAAGTTAGCTCCAGGAAAGGTGCAAAGCTACACAGAGAAACCCTGTCTCGAAACAAACAAACGAACAAACAAAAAAAAACCCAAACAAACAAAAAAGCTCAGAAAGGGGCAGGCCCCCATGAGCTTCAGCAAAGTGTGCAGCTCAGCATATCAATCTTGGCAGGGGGAGGTTAGATGGGAAGACTTTGCATCTATAACTTTTAGCAATAGCTAAGGATTTTAGCACTCCGGTTCATTTTTGAAATATTTTGATGAGTTTGGGGCTGTTTGTTTTAGCACGGTGAACTAACAGGAAACGCAAAGCTTCCACCAGACTGGAGCATAACAATGAAATCACCAAATATAAATCAGCATGATGGCAAACAGAGGAGGCACACAGGGCCAAAGGTGAGTTCTCACGGAAGGTTCCAAGTCGGAAGCTAGAGCGCCCAGTGTCTGTGAGACATCCAGAACCCAGGGCTCCAGAGGCAAGCACTCCAAGGGCTCAGGCTACACTGTGAGATGTCACGACAGAGGCAATCCCATCCACTTGGAGTTACCAGAGAAAAGACAATAAAGGTTTCTTTCTTTAATATCTATCCTCTATCTATCTATCTATCTACAGAGAGAGAGAGAGCTAGGCAAATACATTTTGGGTTGTCTTTTTTTTTTTTAAACCCACTATTTTTTATTTGTGGTTCTGTGGCTGGAGCCCAGGGTCTAGGGTATCCTAGATAAGCATTTACCATTGAACTACATCCCTAGTCCTATGCAAGTAAAACTTGTATCAGAAATACACATGTACATAGCATATGCCAGTTACTGAATGTGGGAAGGGGTGTGGGGTTCACAAGGAGGAACACTGAATTAATATCCTGTGTTATTAGAGCAAAAGAGAGAAAGAAAGAAATTTAGACACAGAGTTGACCTAAAAGTACCCAGTATTCATGACAATTGTCTTGTGTGGATCTACTGCTAGGTGAGTTAAGAACACGCCTTATGGGGGCTGCTGAGCAGAGATCATAGCGGGCCCTGGCTCCCTCTGGCAGCTCTTCTGATGTAGGCCCTTGGATAGCCTGGGGACCACAGGCAGCCACTGATGAAGGAGGGCAAAGCTCAGGCATGGCTTGAGGCTAGAAGCAGACAGCCCGGTTCTCAGGCAGCCTGAAGACAGAGTCAGCAGCCTTAGCACCCACTCAAGGGGGCAGCTTCCTGCCACATAACCAGTTTTAGACTATCCCCAGCTAACAGTCACACCGTATCATCAACCCAGAGCGTTTTAGTTTGTAAATTACCTGACATGTTTAACAAAAGAAATATTTCCTAGCCGGGCGGTGGTGGCGCACGCCTTTAATCCCAGCACTCGGGAGGCAGAGCCAGGTGGGTCTCCGTGAGGTTCAAGGCCAGCCTGGGCTACCAAGTGAGTTCCAGGAAAGGCGCAAAGCTACACAGGGAAACCCTGTCTCAAAAAAAACCCCCAAAAAATAAAAGAAAAAGAAAAAGAAATGTGTTCTATGTATTAGGTCATGTGACAGACACATTGGTTTGCGCTCCCTCATCATAAAAGGAAAGGCTAGCACGTAGTTCCCATATGGGCCACCTGCCTGCCCAGGTCTCTTCCCAGGGCCCTCCTTGCTGTATGTGGGTGCAGCTGGCTTCCTGGCCTCCTATCCTGCCTTACCTGGTCGGCTAATGCCCTTAGCAAACATCCAGTCTCCCTTCTGGGCTGGTACGTCTTCTGCCACACACAGGTACACGCAGGATACCTGCCACGTGTTGGCTCATCCACTCACTTGCCAGTGGCTGGGTGGGCAGCCATACCGGAACAGGTGAGGGAACCTGAGACACCAGCCCTAGGTAGGGATCATGAAACCGTGACACTGGGGGTGCCCGATGCCGACACCCTTGGCACCAGGATTTGAATGTGCCCCCCAAAGTTATACTGACACGTGACACCCACAGTGGGAGGCTAAAAGGGGCCTCTTCCCAGCCACCAGCTTCCAGAAGCAGCAACAGCTCTAGCCAGAGGAGGCCCATAAGTCACCATGTGTCCAGCCCTGATCAGAGCCTTAGAAAGACCTCCAGGAACCTAAGTTAGGATTATTGTGTCTTTTTAGCCCTTCTGCTCTTTGGAGATAAGGTATCCCTTCCACCTGGGGGCAAAGCAATGTTCCACGGAGGAAGGACCAAGCCTCTTCCTGACCGAAGCCACCAGCCCCTGACCTTCGACCTCTACGCCTGAGAAACTAGGTGTGGTTAGTCTCTGCTCTTCCTCTGGGACAGGCTCGAGTGTGGTCACTACTGCACACAGGACAGGCAATTCAGGACTCCCATCTGGAGGGTCACCGTGGGCTGTGTGAACAGGCAGGCGCTTAAGAGCTCAGATAGAGCCGGGCGGCGGTGGTGATGCACGCCTTTAATCCCAGCACTCGGGAGGCAGAGCCAGGCGGATCTCTGTGAGTTCGAGGCCAGCCTGGGCTACCAAGTGAGTTCCAGGAAAGGCGCAAAGCTACACAGAGAAACCCTGTCTCGAAAAACCAAAAAAAAAAAAAAAAAAAAGCTCAGGTAGAGATAAGGCCTCTGGCTAGCAGCGTCACTGTGGGCGGTCACCAACCTCTCTGGACCGCGGAGGCAACAGGGCCTCCGGAGGAGCTCTCTGTGTAAAGAGGGCCAGGGCATCCAACTAAAGGGCCTGGCACTGGCTGTGCCGCACCGAGTCCAGCACCACTGGGGGAGCCTGTGGCACACAGCGCGAAGAGCTGGTACTAAATTAAAGGGGCGGGGCCAAGGCATCAGTGAGCACTGCGGAAGACGCTGGGCTGTTTCCTGCCACTCGATACCCCCGACCCATCGTTCTCTACATTTGAAAACAACTCGGGTGTACAGAATGTGTCCCTTTTGCAGTAGCTGAAGATAGAAAGCAGGCAGGGCCTCAGACAGGCTACATAAGCACACACTACCATCCAGCAACACCACGCCCTGTTCTAATTCCAAACAGATGATGCGCGGTCTTGTGGGGCGGGGCGCACATGCAGCTGAACCTTGGCCCATGTGAGCCACAGAGCAGGCCAAGCCTAGGCTCACATCAGTGTCCTCCTCACCATGCCCCCTCCTAGAGACCTGTCCGGCAAATCGGAACCCACAAAGGTGCTATACCTAGAAAGGGTGGCCGCTCTCCAGGAAATAAAGGCAGGGGCTCATGGTCACATCACCCCCAGAGCTTTCTCATCGGACACTCTCGCCTCCCAAGTCCCGGGGGATGTGTGTGGAGCAACCAGGGGCCACTTGAGCTATGGCATGGCGCCCAGCTGACACACATCGAGACAGAGGAAGCAGTGTGAGGTCACGCTCCTAGTGTCGGCCAGAGAAAGTCGGCTCAACTTTCCAACTGTATTCTGTGCTCTGGACATGGAGTGTTCTCAGACGCTCCAACGGTGAGTCTGAGCTCACGGTAGCAGACAGGAACTGGTACGTGTTTGGTTCTGTAAACAGCTATAACTTTATTATGCTTCTGCCCAGTTAAAAACTGCCAGGCCTGTGCCTGCACAAAACGGGTATAGGAGCTACCCGTTTTTAGCTGATACTCTTAGGGACATAAAATAAAGACCTTCGTAGAATGAAATAAATAGGCATCATACATCCTGATAAAGTTAAAAGCACTAGTATTCAAAACATGCTGTGAGGCCCACGATCCATGGCAAGCATAAGTCACACATGATTTTCAAGAGCAGTTACCATTTCAAAGGTGGTTTTTGTACTTTAATTGTATACTTTTGGGGAAAGTTTCCGTGCCTGCCGATAACACTGGCAGCCGGTGTTTGGATGTCCCACCCACAGTGCGGGTAAGGACACTTGCCGATGGTCACATCAAGCAAGCTGCCTGTTTGTTCTGTGTTCTGGCAACTCGGGCCGAGCATCTCTGGGTACAGGGACCCCCCTCACAGCCCACAGGGGGAAAGTCACTGCCCTGCCTTGAAATTGACAGAGCAGAATTGGGGGCTAGGCTAGCCAGTTCGGTCAATTAGAAATAAGCTCGAAGATCCAGACACCATGCCAGGAGGGGTGGATAAACTCTAGGACCACTCAGCTATTGAGAAAAACCTTTTTACCGGAACTGCGTCCTTCCGCCACTTGCCACTAGAGGGCGCCGCTGTGTCATGGGCTGAAAATTCCACGGGCTGGGAAATTGTCACGATCAGCAAAAATCACATTTTCTTAGTCCAGTTCTTTGTAATGAGAAAGAACGTGACTTCCAAATAAGGCACGCAGACGGTGAGCGTGCTGACTCGTCCACACCCACCCGGGGTCCTTCCTAACGCGGTCCTTTCAAGTATTCAGGCTGGCCTCCTTTAGCAGCTTTGCACACCTGGCCACCACGGCTCTTCCCCTGACCCTGGCCCTGGCAGACACAGCATGGCTGAGCCCACACCAGAGGAATCAGAAGACGACCGTGACGGCCGAGACCTCCTGCAAGGCAGATCAACGTCCCAGCAATACTTCATGGCTACTTCAGAACTAACACTAAAGGACAAGTTAGTATTCACCTACGTAACGAGTGTATTCACCTCATTCACGAGCTCCTCTGTAAGAGTCACCCTCTGTGGAGCCACGGGGTCTCCGGGCGCTAGAGCCTCTTTTTCTGAGGCACCTGGCCATTGGTCCTTTCTTGCCTGCTGCCCTTGGTTTCGGGCTGGGCGAAGTTCCAGTCCACGGGGTTAAGAAGCTGCTGGGTCTTTTTGTGCGTCCAGTAGGGGTTGAGGATGAGTGTGAGCAGGGCCAGCCCGCAGAGGAAGAGCGCAAAGTGAGGCAGGTACAGGCTGCCGACCAGGGCGCCCCAGTGCTGGAAGCACACCCACCACATGTGGTAGGTGAGGATCATGCGGCAGTGAAACATGTGGATCATTAACCACTGGTTGACCTTCCAGAACAGGGAGTCTGACCAGCCAGCCTGTGGACGAAGCAAACCAAGCACGGCGTCAGTACGGAAGGTGACGAGGTTGTGCGCCCTTTACGCCCCATGAACTCGGATCAAAGCAACAACAGGCTTCTAGCCAGCGCCTGCTCTCCCGGGCTTAATTCTGAAGGAAGATGTGAGCCTGGGCCAGCGCCTCATCAGCGGGGCCTGCCTGTTCCGTTTACTTCCTGCTCCCCAAGGCAAAACTCAAATCTTTTTATCTTGAATTAGCACCTATCACAAAGCAAGTGGGGCCCCATTTATCTAGCAGTTTGGAGAGAATGTATGTCCTGGTTCCCTTAGCGCTTTCATCTCGGAGGGCCTTGGATGAAGGCTAAAATGGACATGCTGTAACACTGTGCTATGAGCAGAGGTGAGTTTCTGCAGGTGGAGCCGAGGCTGAGCAGCACTCGATGCCTTGCCATGAACATGAGGCCAAGCCTGGTCACTGCACATAGCCCAGGAGCTCCCCGGCAGCAGCCTTCGGGTCTCCTCAGACTGCCAACCCCAGATGCGGACATGGCAGCTGTTCCCTCCTCCCAGGAGGAGACACGACCCTGTATGCACAGAATTTGGGAACTCGGTGGCTGGGGATGGGGCTGCTGGACTCAGGGCCAGCTGGGAGAGCAGGAGGCTAAGGTGTGAGCTACTGTTCTAGAGGCAGGACCACTGGCGTCTGACTCAAGGCTCGCTACGAGGCTGTGTTATGTCACCTCCAGGTAGACCAGGAACGACCTTCTGAATCCAGCAAACTAACAAAAGGAGCTGGTTGCTCTCACACTGCCATAAAAATGCGTGCAAAGCCGGGCGGTGGTGGCGCACGCCTTTAATCCCAGCACTCGGGAGGCAGAGAGGCAGGCGGATCTCTGTGAGTTCGAGGCCAGCCTGGGCTACCAAGTGAGCTCCAGGAAAGTCGCAAAGCTACACAGAGAAACCCTGTCTTGAAAAACCAAAAAGAAAAAAAAAGCGTGGAAATGCTGTGACACACCTGAAGGCTAAGAGTCACCGATTTAAGGGGTGGCCTCGTGAGTGTACGTATGATCACAAACAGCTCTCTTTGGAACATTTAAGTATTGAAGTAAAACCATTCTTCCTAGGACATGTGACACTAGTGACTGGGTGTCCTAGGAGCCACTGAGCTGTCCTTTAACTCAATTTCGGGAAGCTGGAGTTCAGCCAGGTGATGTCTCCGCGGCACGGCTGCCTCATGGCAGGTGCCGGGGACGCTCCTCGGTGACACTCCGCAGGCGGCCACGGCACTCCCCACGTCCCCCTCAGGGAGCACCCACCTTCAGGAGCATCCAGGAAACGCAGGTGAAAGGTGTGCTCATCTCCAAGAGCAACGTGGTCATGGCCAGGTAGTGGCCGGCCCTGAGGTTGACCGACGAACCCAGGAACCCAAGGAAGGCAAAGAGGTGGTGGACAGCCAAGAACGCGTCGAACGTCCGGAAGAACAGGTTGGACAGGTGGACGGCCGCGTTCTCGAAGAGGAAGAAGCCAGTGGCCGTGGTGACGTGGAACCAGCACCAGTTCCGCTGCCCCAGGGCCTTGTCGGCGTGGAGCACGGGGTCCCCCAGCAGAGCCCACAGGCCGGCGGCGGTGCTCTGCACCCCGAAGACGGCGCGGGTGGCCGCCAGGTTCCAGAAGACCTTCTCTTTGGCCAGCAGGGAGCGGTAGGTGGCGTTCAGGGAGGACGACAGCTGGTGGCAGACCACAAAGACGCCCAGGTAGAAGACAAAGCCGGCTACCGCTAGGGTCGCACGGATCTTCCAGGAAGCATAGTCCAGGTCAAAGATGCTCTCCGCCACGCCGTGGCTGCTCCCAGGAGTCATGATCCTAATCTGGACGCCAGGGGTGTCCCCCCGGGGGGCCAACACCGGCGCAGCTGGGCCTGACAGCGCTCCTCCCTTTCAGTGAAGCTGTCTCAAGGATCTTCGGCCATCCATCCTCAATCTGAAGAAAGAAAATTCACCTCGGGCTGACTCAGAAGAAGGGGGAAAGGAAGACACATCACTGCCTCCCTCCCACACACAGTCTACTCACGCCCACCTTTACCCCAGGACAATGTGTGGGGAGTATGTCTTAAGCTATCTACCTCACTTTTTTTTTTTTTTTTCTGGAGCTGAGGACCGAACCCAGGGCCTTGCGCTTGCTAGGCAAGCAGTCTACCACTGAGCTAAATCCCCAACCCCTCTACCTCACTCTTAGGCTTACAAACATACATGAACCCTGCAAGAGACCTCCAGACAGCACAGGAAAAGGAAAGAAGATGATCCCCGGGATGCTCTGCCGTGAAGGGAGGCAGACACGTTCTAACAGACTCGGGCTATGCTCCTTCCCACAGAGCTCCAGCCTTTGCTGCCGTCTGGAAATAAACTACATAATCCCGAGGCCGAACAGTGACACTACGCTCTGCTGAGGCCCCTCACCTCTGGAATCTGAAATAAGAATGTTTCCTTCGTGTTCCGGGTTTGGAAAAGCTGTTAATAAAAATACCAGGATCTCTGCCGAGTACATGGACACGGACGGGGTCAGGAATACCGGGGTTCAAATCCTACTCCTGCCTATACTGGACATGTGGCCTTTGGACATTTCTGGGACTCAGTTTTCCTAAGAGGAGAGGAAGACCATGGGCACTGGAGAGCAGCGGATGCTATGTATGGGATGGAAGCAAGGTCTGGTATGTGGTATAGGTTGAAAGTCCCTCATCTGGAACACCCTAAGAGTTCACTTCCTGAGATGGCTGTTAATTTGTTTTATAGTTCATATCAAGAACCTGTCCTGTGCTGCTTTTCCTGACTTTGGCTCCCCTGTTAAAGGACTCGAGCAGGGCTTCCAGAATAAGTCTAGACTACTACTGCCCAGGTTTGAGTATGACCCACTTCCTTTCCCGGGCCCCAGCCTCACATTCTCCTGCATCTTGCGCCATGCTCTAGTTCTCAAGTCCTGAGTTGTAACCACCCTGCCGATGCCTCTGGGTCCGACCAGCCAGCTTAAATCCAGCTTCAGATGTTCTCTGGTCTGTGCAGAAGCACCACACACCGGGCCAAATATCCTTCGGACAAACCCACGTGCCCCCCTCGGGGACCGAACCCCAGCTGCACTCTAGTGCTCGGCCCCAGCCTGCACGCCACCAGCCCTCTGAGGCAGAAGCCCAACCTGCCCATCTTTATAACCCCACCGTATGGTGCAATGGCTGGCACACATGAAATACTTGCTGAATGCATACAGATTCCAAATTGTGCTTAGATGGCAAAAGGTACCTAAATTGGATCTACTTTGTGAAACTGTGAAAGTCAGAACGTTAAGACTGGAGGAAATCTAGCCAGGCAGTGGCGGCGCACGCCTATAATCCTAGCACTCAGGAGGCAGAGCCAGGCGGATCTCTGAGTTTGAGGCCAGCCTGGTCTACAGAGCGAGATCCAGGACAGGCACCAAAGCTACACAGAGAAACCCTGTCTCAAAAAAAAAAAACAAACAAAAAAAGAGTGGAGGAAATCATGAGACCTGACGGGCCTTTCGCTTCCAGAACCAGCTTAGCAGTCACAGAAGGCCAGTCCCCCAGCAAGGGGGATGAACCCTGACCCTACTTCCTCAGAGCGGGGTGCTTCCGGACACGGACACACACTTTGGGGGATGGAGGCAGAACGTCACAGCAGGGCTGTGCACTCATCAGCGTGGAGAGCTCTGGAACACTGCCTTAGCTCCTACACTAATTCACTCGCTCTGTAGCCACAGGAAGCCCCAGACCTTGAGTGCTAGGCCCCGCCCCAAAGGACAAAGGACCCTGTAGCCCTCATACTCCTATTGGCTGCGGTCCTATAACCAAGGCCAGCAGCATCCTAGAAGTGCTGGTTTTCCCCCAGATTTAACACAGGACACAGCTGTGTGGGCACAGCTCTCATACCCACGTATCCCCCACAATCCGGGAGCCCCATGTCACTGTCCCCTGATGGTGGTTTCCGGACACACGGACATGTCCTCTGGAGATGACAACCTAGAGGCTGTTCTGTGCACAGCCCACACCGGTGGCTCATGCCTCCGCTTGGAACACCACCAGCTTATTTCACATTTCCAACGACTCCCAACGTTACTCTCGGGGGTTGGGGATTTAGCACAGTGGTAGAGCACTTGCCTAGCAAGCGCAAGGCCCTGGGTTCGGTCCTCAGCTCTGGGGGGGAAAAAGTTACTCTCACACAAACGAAATTTAACATGGTCCCACAGGGATGGGGCACTTGGCCTCAGTGTGGCTCTGCATTTCTTCCCTTTTTTCTTTTTTCTTAGAAAGAAGCTGGCTTTGAACTCATGATCCCTACCAACACACACACACACACACACACACACACACACACACACACACACACACACAGCTGAGTACTTTACACCTTCTAACCCAGGCACATTAAAGCCTAGTATAGTACTACAAATGAAGGCAGATCTTCCTTCCTGGAACTGGAGAAAAAAGGTCCCCATTCTGCACTTGTCTACAAGTCATGAGACAGGGCACAAGTTCCCATTTTACTGCGATTACATCACTGTAACAGCGGCCAAGATGCCAGCTACTGTGGGGCCTGGACCTTGACTCTGGAAATCTCTATTAGGTCCACTTCCTAAAGCAAGGGACATGAGAACTGTCTCACGAAGGCTCTGGTTTCGTCAGAGCGGGAAGAACCCCAGAGCATCAAGATCAGTGGCTCAAAGACAACCCGGCTGAGTGGGTTCTTCCAGCTTCAGTGAGCATGGGGGCTGACCCCCGGAAACAAAACACACAGAGATACAGGACAGAGGAGTGGGAAGCACCCGCCATGTCAGGCACATCCAACGAGTCTGCTGCTTCTCCACCAGAGAGAGAATGGTTCCAAATCTTCAAGGCACCTTTTAGAGCGAGGGCGTCTAAGGAAGCACCCCACATCGGTCACTGACAGAGTTCCTGACCATTCCAGAACAGGTGCCAAATAGTTACAGACACCATGAATTAATTGTACCCCAGAACGCACACACCACACTTCAACCCCTACCCCCACTTCCCCAGGCTGGTTCGGAGCTCGGCTCTCCGGCTACATATGTTTCCATAAAGCACCATGCGCAAAGCTCTGGGCGGCCTGTGTTGTCTTGGCAACTAACATCATCAATCAGCATCCTTCATCTGGGGAGGCAGCGGCAAGGTAAACTTCAGCGTCCTCAGCCATGAGAATAACAGGCCAGGTTCCCCTGTGTGGTGTTGGGGGTCCAGCTGGCCATCCGTCCCTGGAGTCCTGCAGAGCCCTGCGGGGTCCCTCTGCAGAGTCACAGCTGCGCCTTGTAGGCAGCTCGGATGTGTATGGGACCAGCTCAGTTCTCTTTTCACATCTATTTCTGCTCCTCAAACTAACCACATCCCTCTCACATTAGAAAGGCAAAAAAGGGACACCGAGGTCAGTCAGTCCCAACCATTCATTCCCCTTCTGTGTGCCTGCTTCACACCAAGCCCGACTTGAGGACCGATCCATACTGCTTACTGTCACTCGTCCCTCCAGGTAACAGTCAGCAGCCCTCAGTCTCCACGGAGACCAAAGGCAGGACCGAAGGACCTTGCAAGGACTGCCACCAGCCTCAGTCCGGAGCCCATTGCAACTCATCATCGATCCTTGGGAGTGGAGGGTGTCTCTCCAGAGCTCATCTCATTCTAGTACAGCCCGAGCTCTGCTTGCACTGAACCGCGCCTTTTAAAAACAAAAACTCACCCGGGCGGTGGTGACCCACGCCTTTAATCCCAGCACTCGGGAGGCAGAGGCAGGCGGATCTCTGTGAGTTCAAGGCCAGCCTGGGCTACACAGTGAGTTCCAGGAAAGGCGCAAAGCTACAGAGAAACCCTGTCTCGAAAACACACACACACACACACACAAAAACTCAAACGTACATAAACAAACGAGAGTGTCAGTTTAGTGCTGTGACCAGAGGGCCACATCACCGGGAGCTGAGATTCGGCACCCAGGGGAACCCTTCTGCTTTCTGTTGGCATCTGTGAGTTCCTCCAGACGGCCAGGTGTAGCAGAATTTTTTGTGTTTAGTTAGGATAATGGACCCCAAACTTGGAACTGCCGTCAGAGGGAATAATGAAATGGCTGTGTGTTTTCTTTCAGAACACCACCCAGAAATTACACCACAGCTAGGTCTCAAACCCGGGGACACAGGTGCCTATTAACACATCAAAGCTGATGCTGGCTGCTAGCTTCTCCCAGCAGCCCCTACCTGTTACGACGACGACGGGGTTCTCCTGGCTGGCATCCTTACCCCCCAGCCTAAACTTCTCCAGCCCAGGGGCTGGGCTGCCCTTCCCTATATAACTCAGCCATTTTGCTCACACAGCCCTTTTCACCTTTCTGGTCTCCTGGTGTCCTGGCTCTCCTCTCTCCCCTCCCCTCACATGGCCTGGCTCAGGATCATGTTCACTCTGGACTCCCCCAGATGCCTCTGCTCTCCCTGTATCTACAATAAACCTTCTCCTCCACCATCCCCTCGGGGCAGTCATGTCTTCCTTTTTATTTCTTTTGGGCATCCAGCCATCAGATGCACCGTTTCCCACTAAGAGAGCAAGTCCAGTCGCTTGACAATCTCCAGTCAGATGTGGCCTCTGTAAGCTTCCTTGATTTCTCTTCCCATGGGGGAAAGGGGGGGGGTGGCGGCCACGGCCCCAAAGGCTGTGGTTTCACTGCACCCCACAACACTCACCAGCCCTGTGTCTAACTCACACATCTTAGCTCACCCAGCACTTCTTTGGGTTCCCCACTGCAGAAACCCTCCCTTTGTTCTCTTTTCCACACCGGCTGTCACTCTGCCTTGATGCGATCAACAGAACATGCCCATGGACCATCGTATTGGCTGGAGAATTCCCTTAACACTTCCGGAATCACACACAGGTGGTGGGTGGAAATATTTTCCCAACATCAAAACAAATATATGTGCTTAAACAAAACTGACAAAACATAAGCCTGAAAATGGAGAAATGAAACCGTATTATCCCCCCCCCCCAGCAAGCTCTAAGCAATACCAGTGAGTTTCTGGCACATGCTGAGTCAGTCCTTCCCTAGATAAAAAACATTTCCTTTTTTTTTTTTTTTTTAAAAAAAAGGGTGGGGGGAGATAAACGCATGTAAGCTGTTTACTGTTGCTTTGCCTTGAGCAGCACATCAGTAAATCCCCCTCACTGATCCTCTTCCATGAGGTTCTCGGTGGCCTAGGGGACACGAGACCAGGATGTGTGTGTCCATTTACCCATCCAGGGTCCTCCAGTTTCTCATTATCCTAAGATATTCTGTACCGAGTATCTCAGGGAACCTGTCCCGGGAGAACTTTCCTGGGGCCTGGAAGGGAGGCCTGGGTCTAAGTGTTGTTTCCATAACAACCAGAGCCTGCCGGCTAGGGCAGGTCTACTAGAGCTAACAGAAGCCACGGTGGGTGTGGAGGCGTCTCATAGTTTCACAATATACGATGTTTCCTTAATCATGGCCTTTTCCAAATGCTCACATTCTTCCTGAAAAGCTTAAGTAAAAAAATACAAAACAAAACAAACAACTATGGAAACAAATCCAGTGTATAGCTACAGATTTCATATATTCAGACAAGGGAAGAAAATGAATAGTGACACATTCAAACAGTACTTAGCAACTGCCACCTGCTCCCAGCTACTCGGACAGATTCTTAAAGCCTTCTAAAAGGCCTCAGGCACCCACGACCAAGCAGAGCTCCACCCTGTCCTTATCTGAAGCAGCACCCTAAGCCCCAGGACCTGTTATCTCCCGTAGTGTGTTGACTCCAGCTAGGTGTTCTATTCCTCTTCCCCCTCACTATATGCTGACACCACCCCGGGCCACCTCCTGTCCATCAGGCCAACGCCGCCTTTCCCCCTCTGGTCCCATGATGATCCATGCTCAAGCTCTCCAGCGCCTCGCACTGTGCTGACCTAGCCCGGCGTCCTGTCCCGCTTCGCCCCAGACTGGTCCGGCCCTTCGCTGCTCCTCCTCGTACCATGTTCTCCCGGCGTCGTCCTGTGCAATCGCACCCAGTCTGGCCCGTCCACTCACGCCCCCGCTGGCCCCATAACCTGGATGCCAAACCCAAAGAAATGCTTCCTCCTCGGGTGGCCAGGCGACGGCAGCCCCACAGCAGGAAGGTGCACCCAGGGCGCCCTCCACGCCTCACCTGCATTCAGGTGAGCAGAAGGGGGGCACCGCCTCTTGGCCCATCAGCTGCTCAGACTCGGCGTCCCAGGAGCTCCCGCGCCGTGGACACTCCCAGTGACATGAACCAGACAGGATACCCGCCGGTGGGTGGCACCGGAGACCAGGACCCCACGCCCACCTGTGTCCCCGCCTCAGCTGGCGCCCGGCTTTCGGTCCGTCCCGCCCTTACCCCCGAGAATCACCTACGACACTGTCGCGAGCCGAGCAAACACTGCCCACCGCGCACGCGCCCCGCGGTCCACCGCAGACGACAAGCCCAGGCTCCGCCCCCGTGGGACACTACCAAGGCAGGCGCAGGGGTGCGAGCCGTACCACCCAGCAGCCGTGGGGGCGTCTGGAACGGGCTGTGCCTTGTGCAGCGGGCTATGCTGGATTGGACTGTCGTGACTCAAGCTGGCACTGGAACCCTGAAGAAGGGTAGGGAGGGGTCCGTGGGGGAATTCCTCCAGAACACTCAACTGAGACCCTGCTTCTGCGTGGACCTGCCCCCAAGACCGTCCCTACCTACATCCGCCCCATCACCCCGGGGTTCCTTGGGCCTCTGAGGTCCCAGATCGGTGGTGGAAGGCAAATGCCCCCGTGCGTCTCCCGGTTGGTGTTGCCGGGTTGTGGGCCAGCGCTCTGAGCTCCCGGCGATTGGTTCGAGCCAGCAGATTGCGCTCAGGCGGGCCGAATGAAGCGCAGGGCGTCCCTTACTACATCAGCATTGTCTTCCAGGCAGTGGCACCCGGCTCCTGTCTACACAGTGGGTTCTGCCCAAAGTCAAGGACAGTTGAGGAGCTGCCCCGTGCTCCTGCCAACAGCCGAAGCTACTTGGCTCTGGATCCCTAGAGGCAGCATTACGGGAAGGGCAAAGACCTCCCGACCCAGTTCACCCATGCCGTGCACCTACCAACGACCTGAGGCCATTCGGAGAGCAGTGGCTGGAGCAGAATCGGTCCCCTCTCTCTGAGCAGATGGCCAGGACTTGGAGAGCCCACCGTGGCTCCGGAGTCACACAAATGGCCTCATCACTTCTTGCGCAATGTCAGCCAGTCAGGTGTTCTCAAATTCTTATCTCTCATCCAGAGAGCGCAGCTGCCCATTCTACCCTGGATTGTATCACACCTCACCCTGAGGTAGGGTAGCTAGTTAGAGAAGACTCTAGAGGGAATAAATTCCCGTACATACCCCACCCTCCTGGTTCTGATTTTTGTCTCTGGACACAAGGAATCTCAACATAGTTAACTAGGCCACCTGCAAAAGAACCTTTGGGAAACACCACACACAAGATGGATAAAATGGCCAACGATATGTAATTTAAGCCCTATGTCCTTGTGACTCGTGCGTAAGGGTCCCTTTGGAAGTGTCGTTGAATCGTCTGTTCAGGAGGAAGATGTATATTGACACTCCGTTTTCGTGTTTCCCCCGGATGTTTCATTAATATTTGTGGCACCCCTGAGCCCATGGTTAGCACCTCAGTTGGTGCTTCTCTGCTTTACTGTGTAATCAACCACAGTAAAGACCACCCTGAGCTACATGAGACCCTGTCTCAAAATAACAGCAAAGAGTGAGCTGGGTGTGTCGGCATTGGTTTGTAATCCTGACCCTTTGGGAGGTGCAGATAGGATGACTAGCCAAGGTCGATGCCTCCTCTAAGTACTCCTGTGGGCCAGGTGCCAACCTGCTCACTCGTCCATTCAGACGTTACAGAGCCTGCCCAGGCACCGTGAAAAACACTCCAGGGGAAGAAACCCAGTGCTCCTTGACTGAATCCCGAGGCTGCCGCCCTCAGATGCTGTGCCACAGGCCATCTGGAGAAGGCCAACTGGAATGAGTTTAACGGAGGTGGTGCTGAGGGACAGTTCAACATCATTTCCTGGGGTGGTAGCAAAGTGCCCTCATGCCACGTTTCATTGTTTCGAGACGGTTTCCTTCTACCACGTGAGTCCTGGGTACGGATGTCTGGTGTGGCATGCTCGGGAATACACACAAATAAAACAATAAAAAGGAGGGCCGGGCGGTGGTGGCACATGCCTTTGATCCCAGCACTCGGGAGGCAGAGACAGGCGGATCTCTGTGAGTTTGAGGCCAGCCTGGGCTACACAGTGAGTTCCAGGAAAGGCCTGACTAAAAGGCAGGGGCAGTCAAGAAGCTGTGGAAGGGAAAGGGGTCCCTCACCCCAGAGTCTGAGTGAATTCACTGTAAAGATTGCCTACAATATTCCTTTTTATTTATCTGTTTGTTTGTTTGTTTGTTTTTTGTGACAGGATTTCACAGTCCTGGCTGTCCTGGAACTCGAATTGTAGCCCAGGCTGGCCTTGAACCCACAGAGATCTGCCTGCCTCTGCCTGTGCCTCTCGAGTGCTGAGATTAAAGGCGTGCTCGACCACCGCCTGGTGCAATATTCCTCTTCAATAGAGATATTGCAAACCACACTGTTAAAATAGCAATGAGCCGTACTTCAGGTCTAAACACGAGTGGTCTTGGAGTTTAACTTCACTCTTCCCCCAGCCACAAACCTAGAGTTTCCTGGGCAGTTCACAGACAAGATTGTGAACTTTGTCCACAGTCAGGCAGGCATATGGCTTAACTCCCTGTGTCCTAATAAAGATTTCTTCCACCCTTGTGACTGTGTTCTTACTTTGTCAGGCTGTAATCCTGTTCACTGTTCCTCAAAAACTGTACTATGACTTCATTTACTAAGAGAAAAGTATAATCCCAGCACTTGGGAGGCAGATCCAGGACACCCAAGGCTACACAGAGAAACCCTGTCTCGAAAAACAAAACATTTTTTTTATAAGTACTTGACTATTGACACCCAAGCTTAAACCTATATGAAAGCATTTTCTTGTTGTTTTTTTTCTTTTTCTTTTTTCTGAGACAGGGTTTCTCTATGTAACAGTCCTAGTTGTCTTGATACTGGCCCTGTAGACCAGGCTGGCCTCGAACTCATAGAGATCCACCTGCCTCTACCTCCCTAGTGCTGGGATTAAAGAAATAAACCACCACGCCCTGTCTAAAACATTTTTCTTAATAGGCCTACAATTCTGCTTTATACAGACTTGTTCTGAAACTCTTTTCTTTCTTCTGTTATGACAATGGTGGCAGCCTTACTTTTGATGAGGCCAGGGCTCACCCCTTTCCTTAAGCTCCCTATTTTCCAATTCAAAATTTGCCTGAGACTCTGTACTCAGTCTGTCATTTTTTATTTTGCCTGCATGTATGTCTGCATACCACATGAATGCAATTCCTGAGGAGGTCAGAAGAAAGGGTCAGCTCTCTTGGAACTGGAGTTACAGACTGTCCTGAGCTACCGTGTGGGTGTTGGGAATGGGACCCAGGTCCTCTGGAAGAGCAGCTAGTGTTCTTAACCACTGAGCCCCTGTTATCTGTATAATCGCTGGGTCAAGCCTCCTGACATCCAGTATCAGATGGAGCATTTACACTGTTGGAACCCAGGTTTACGATGTGTCAAAGGCTCAGTCACGAGCTCCTCTTTGCACTTGGTCATTCCTAGGGACACATTCCACCCAGTTCTCAGCAGGATCCTGCTTTGTGTTCAAGGTCCTGACCTTGGGCCAATTTTACCAAGAATTCCACCAAGCTGGTAAAAAAAAATCCACCCTTGCTTTCAGATGAAATTCCTGCAAAAGGCAGCTTTATCATCACTTGGCCTGCCCTCAGGGAGAAGCCTCTTGAGTCCATGTAGCAAGATCAAAGCCCTCGCCTGGATGTTTATTTCTTCTCTGTAATTTCCCACTGCAGACTCCCACCTAGTCCCACTGCCCTCATATTCAGCTTGAGTCCATTCTACTTCCTAATAAACAACCTCACCACGGGGTACCACTCCTTCCCCAACAGACCTCTGGGGAAAGCCTCACTGACTGGTCCTAATTTTTTTTCCTTTGACTATTGCAATTTTTTTTTTTTTTTAAAGATAGGATTTCATATATAGCATGGAGGTCCCTAGGATGACTGTGGCTTATAATAAATTTCAGTTTTACTCAATTATTGAAAAAAAATAGCCAAATGAATGGAAACACATGAACTATGAACCAAAGGCTGAGGGCCCCCCAGCTGGATCAGGCCCTCTGAATAGGTGAGACAGTTGATTGGCTTCATCAGTTTGGGAGGCAACTAGGCAGTGGGACCAAGTCCTGTGCTCATTGCATGAGTTGGCTATTTGAAACCTGGAGCTTATGCAGGGACACTTGGCTCAGTCTGGGAGGAAGGGACTGGACCTGCCTGGACTGAGTCTACCAGGTTGATCGCAGTCCTCGGGGGAGGACTTGTCCTGGAGGAGGTGGGAATGGAGGGTAGGCTGGGGGTAAGGGGAGGGAGTGGGAGGGGGGAGAATAGGGGAACCCATGGCTGATATGTAGAACTGAATGATATTGTAAAATTATATATATATATATATATATATATATATATATATATATATATATATATATATAAAAGATAGGATTTCTCTGTGTGAAACTGGCTGTCCTGGAACTCACTTTGTAGACCAGGCTGGCCCCAAACTCTCAGAGATCTACCTGCCTCTGCCTCCCGAGGGATTAAAGTTGTATGCCACCATGGCCTGACTGACAATTGCAAAATTAAAGCTCCTTTCAAAAAAAAAAAATAGTCATATAGGGAAGCATCTCTTCCCAAAGCCTTCCTTCCAACTGATATGAACATACACTGTGTCCATTTCTTTACCTAAAAGCATTGTCCTCTAGAAACCTGATGAGTTCTGAGCCACCCATGAGGCACAGTGCCTGCAGCTGGGAAGGGACCTTCAGGCACGGAGTTACTGGTTAGGTGACCTTGTAGCACCAGAGCCTTCCTGAGCCAACCCTGTGATTTCAGGGTTGTTGATCTCCATGGTGAGAGCAGGAGTGGCCTCATGGCTCCAAACCCTTTGCCCAATGAATGTCAGCCACACAGCATGGGCGGGGCTCATGGGACGTGGGAGGTTCATGGTTACAAAGACATTGCCCTGTCAGTCAACATACATATCCTGACAGTGACTTGCACGGCTCTAATCCGGGTGACTTACTCCTGTGGGGACATGCATCCATATCTAGGGGCTTTTCTTGGTTTTTCACAACTTTGGAGGTAGGGTGGTGAGGTGGTTTCTGGCTTCCGGAGGGGAAAAGGTACCAGTGGTCCTAGAGTGCCAAGTCAATCCACAGCAGCAATTATTGTGGAGGGTAAAAAGCCACATCCAGGAAGGAGAACACCCCCAGCTTAACACTACAATACCACTACCACGTTTAGTGCTCATGCCATTTTCGTAGGAGTCATGGGTGGCAGAGGGAACCTTCAGTGGAGGACACTGTGCTCCAGTAGGAATTGTCAGGGGAGAACATCATGCTTCAGGGGGATCCATTGGGGTATACTAGACTCTAGGAAGAAACTATGAGGAAGGGTGCTGTGCTCCCCGTGGGCTTTCCACTATCCCACAAAGGACAAAGGTCTGTGCTGTACTTCCTGGGAGGGCACCAACCAGGACTGGGACTCAGGTGACACAGAAGGTTTTCTTTGCTTTGGTTTGCTTTTTGTTTTTTGCTTTTGGTATGCATTCTTACACAAAGAATATATGGAGACCAGAGGAGGACACTGAGAGTGCCATTAGTCCTCAGATGCCATGTGGGAGTCCAAGTTGACATTTTAAGTTTTAATTACTATGCCATAGAGATCTGTGAAACAAAAATACGTCTGTTGTGCAAGCCCCTTGCCCAAGGACAGAGTTCCTGAAACGCTGGAGGCTATCGCTTATGGGAAATAACAAGCCACATGTTTTCACTCAAGCCACAAGTTTGTTTGACCCATCTGTACCAGATGTGCTTGACCACATGTGGGCACAAGATTCACAGGCAGGGAATATGTCAGGATGTATGCTTGCCCCTGATTGGACCTGATGGGAAATACTTCAGCCACTGCAAACCATTTCAGGGCCACTTTCTGGAAACCCAGAGATGGACCTGGCCAGAATCCATCCACCAGGCCGGTATTTAATTAAAGCTTGCTTCAAATCAGGCTTTAAACTGTGGTAGTGGTCTTATTCTTGACCAGTGGGGTTAACAGCCTTCCACCTTGTATTTGAAACTGATTCTCCTTAACCTGGAAGTTTGCTACATAGGCCAGGCTAGCTGGCCAGTGGGTGGATTGTCCTCTCGTGTCATTATTGTTGAGCTTATGGGGTATGTGCCACCACAGCTGGCTTTTTAACAGGGGTGCTAGGGATCCAGATTTTGTCCACATTCATAACTCAGGCACTTTACTGACCGGGCCAATTCCTCAGCCAGACCTAGAGGGGTTTGGGCCAATTTTCTTCTCTTCCTTGAATTTCTCCTTCCTCCTCTTTTCTTCACCAACTTTTTCCTTCTCTTTATTTTCTTTTCCCTCCTTCTCTCCCCGTGCCTCCTTCCATGATGCTGGGCAAGCACTCTCAGCCCCATTTCCAGCCACAGAAAAAACACATCATTTTCTTTTTTCAAAGACAGGGTTTCACTGTCCTGGCCAGGCTGGTTTCAAACTCCTAGGCTCTGTAAACCCTCCTAAATCCTTCTGCCTCAACCTCCTGAGTGCCTGTGACGACAGAAGCAAGGGCATATGAAAACATTTAGTGAGTTACAATGTAATACCTCCCCTGTTTCAAGAGTTAGTTAGACTGTGATAAAGTAGGCAAGATCAAGAAATAGTAACAGATGCCTTGAAAAAAAAAAAAGGATTCCTACAGGAAATACTGTAACAACTTAGACTGAAATAATGTAGCGAGGATGTTTACCTAATGTTTAATGGCTACCGGTGAAATCAGAGCTCCAGTGAATAGTGCTTGCAAGGTAGTTGGCTCAGATTCTCAATCGATCTTCAGAGCAAACAGATGACCTCTAACCTCAGACCTGTATTCTCTCAGCCTTCCCCCAACTCTTAACAGCCCATCCATTTTCACACAGTATTCCAAATTCTAAAGAAAGGGGCGTCTGTAACACACAACACCCGATCCACCCGCAAACATTGACTGACAAAAAGTTAATTCGTCTAAATGGAAAAATGGGGGCACCAACTCAGGAGGTGTGGGTTGACTTGATGTTCAAGGAAAAAGAGAGGAGGGGCTCAAACAAGAGGAGAGACGACTTGGAGTCTAAAGGCTGCATAGAATGGGTTCCATTTCTTACCTATCGTCTCCATAAAAGCACCCAATACCTAGCTAACTCCCCCAGCTACCCACCTAGAGGGGGTTTGAGATGGAAAACCCTACTTCATTGTCCAGATTGGGCTTGGATAAACTCCCTTCCTTCCGTCCAAATATTTCCTGGTTTTCCGAGAGGCACTGAGCAGGGAATATCCTCAAGCTCTTCTAACAGCAACACACAGTTTCTTCTATTTGTTAATTGCCAAACTGAAAACTTACCTAAATGTTTTCTTTCCAGTTTTCTCATCACAGGCGTCTGCCTGGCCTGCGGGTTTGTAACTGAGGGATCATGCTGAACCAAAGCGGCTGACCAACCAGGAACCCAAATCCCAAACAATCCCAAAGGTGGAGAGAAGCCAAGGCTCCTGATAGCCTCCCAGCCACCTGGAATCAGGGCATTTCCTGCTTCTCAGGAGGCTCACAGAACGAGGCAGGCGAGGTAATTTTAATAATGACTTTGTAGGCAGGGCTTACTTCATCAGGAATGAAGCCCAAGTCATCCTACATGAATGAGCATCACAGGATGCTCTAATAGGGAGCAGGCCTGCTACCAAGGGATGCAATCATGGCCTGCCTGCTGCTGACCCTCATGACGTGGCCAGCCCGAGCCCAGTTGTCAGACCTGTTGTGTGAGCTGATCAAAGCAGAGACTATCACATGATTCAGTGTGATCCAGCATCCTGTCAGACCTGTGTGGGCAAGCAGCCTCCCTAGGCAGATGTGACCCAGTTGGTAAGTGTAGAGGGAGAGCCACACATCCCAGCAAGGGTAGACACAATTAGCTGATTTCTAAGCACACAGCAACAATACTCTTTTTGGGGGTAGGGGGTGGGTAAATGCTGAAAGATCAGAGACAGAACAACAAGCCACTAGAGAAGCTTGTCACCACTACCCAATCCTCAGACCAAAAGGGAAGATCCTGTCTCCACAAATCCTCAGACTGAATGCCCCTGAGTCCTCAGCTGAAAAGGCAAGATCCTGTTTCCTCCCACCTTATATTCCTTTCTCGGCCCTGCCATATCCCTTCCTGTCTTAACCTTCCTAGTGCTGGGATTAAAGACAAGTGACTTGCAAGTACTGGGATTAAAGGTGTGTCCCACCACTGCTGGGCTCTGTTTCTCTTTTAGACTGGATTGGTTTTGTGTAGGCCAGGGTGACATTGAACTCACAGAGATCCAGATGGATCTCTGCCTCCCGAGTGCTAGGATTAAAGGTGTGTACCACCACTGCCTGGCCTCTATGTTTAATCTAGTGGCTGACTCTGTTCTCTGACCTTCGGGCAAATTTTATTTGTTAGAGTACAAACAAATTATCACCACAGCACCATGTCTGCTGCCATGTTCCTCACCATGAGGATAACTGAACTTCTGAAACTGTAAGCAAGCCCTAATTAAATGGTTTCTTTTTTAAGAGTTGCCATGGTCTCTGTATCTCTTCACAGCAATAGAACACTGACTAAGACACCCTGCAAGTCTGTCTTAGGGGGGTCTCGAAGTGCAGTTAAAGTTTGAATAGAGGGCCAGAGAAGAGATATGCACATCCCAGCAGTGTTGGACAAGGTGTGATCCCACCCACCATTGACCCATGGTCTGGGCTTCAATCTCATCACGTATGGTGACATGTATGATCTGACAAGTTGTTGAAACTGTGAAATGTCTTTCTGGGATGCAAATTTTCCCTCCAGCTGGGGCTTTTTTTCTCCACCCCGTATGAGATTCCTGGGGAATTCTCATTAGGGGGGCAACAACACTCTTATCAATACATAATTCAGCTTTTTTTTTTCCTCCAGAAATTAACCATGGTTTATGTTAATAGCCACCAAGAAACAGGCAGTGTCTACTTCCACAGAGGTGGGACACAGGATTAACCCAGAGTGATGTGATCTGCCCTGTCTATCAAGCTCCTCCTCCCGCCCCTGCTCTCTAGCTCCGCCCCCTACTGCAGCCTTAAACCTTGGTCTCTATTCTCTGCCAACTTCCTTTTGCTTGCAGGCTGGCTGGGTGCTCCTTGTCACCTGTTTGGTGCTGTGTCCCTTCTTCTGTTTCTGTGTGAATAGTTTTTTTTTTTTTTTTCCCCACAATAGTCTTCTATGCCCTTGTCCTGCCACACGTGTGAAAAGCAAACTCTGGGTACCTTTTTAAATGATCTGCTAGACTCTAGCAGTCTAGATCACCCAGAGTCTAGGTGAATGATCCTTGGCCACCAGACCTGAGCAGCGGTGGATGGACACTAGGTTCTGTGGGCAAGAAGACCCCTCGGTGGTCTACACAGGAGAGCAAGACCTGTGCTCCCATGGCTGGGGATGGGGAACTCTGGAGTTCTGGACTGAGCCATGGGGGTCCAGGTCTCTTCTGTTGTCCTTGTCTAGTTAGATGTGGGAGAGAGGGACATGGAGAGGCTGCCATGCACCTGCCGCGGTCAGCTGTATGCCACACAGCAAACAACACACTACCCGTCAGCCCTGGCATGCTGTGGATTCTGCCGGTGTGACTGGCTTCCACTCTTTGGGCTCTGTGGGGCTGCAGTCTTCCAGGGGCTCTTCACCTACACAGCTAGTACCTAGGCCGCTGGGGGAGTGAGGGTGTCTCAGCTCTAGCAAATCTCTCCACGGGATGCCTGGTCTTCTCTGCTATGTGGCTGCTGGATTCTGTGGGAAAGTAGCGTCACAGAGCAAGTACATATGGCCTGCTGAGATGGTCACACCATTCATTTTGAAATTCTTTAATTTTGTGGGTTTCGTATGCATGGATGACTGTGTAACATTTACATACCTGGTGCCCTCAGAGGCCAGGAGTGACTATACGACCTCCTGGAACTGGTGTTGCAGACGGTTGTGAGCTGTCCTGTGGGTGCTGGGAATCAAACCTGGATCCTCTGGAAGAACAGCCAGTGCTTTTAGCCACCCCACCATCCCTCCAACCCCTGCGCTACTGACTCTTTTAAATGACCAGGATGCCAAAGGCAGCCATGTGGCTAAGGCCTCAGTGGAGGAAAGGGATGGCATTACTGGACACCAGTCTAGTCATCTTGTTAGACTCTAGGGGCTTCTTAACAGTTAGATGTTAGGAGTTCAGGCTACAGTCTCAATGTGTGCCTTTCCCCTAATCTCATGAAATCCTCACCTACAAGGTGAGGTACTGAGGGGTCTTTTTGGAAGTTATGAGGTCAGAAAGGTACAGTTCCATGTTGGGATTAGAGTCCTTATGAAAAAAAAACCAAGGGGGCTGGAGAGATGGCTCAGAGGTTAAGAGCACTGCTTGCTCTTCCAAAGGTCCTGAGTTCAATTCCCAGCAACCACGTGGTGGCTCACAACCATCTGTAATGAGATCTGGCCTGCAGGGATACGTGCAGACAGAACACTGTATACATAATAAATAAATCTTTAAAAAAAAGAAAAAAAACCCAGGGTGGTCTTTGCCCCCTCACTGTGTGGGGACACAAAGAGAAGACAGCTGGCTGTGAACCATGAAAGAGCTGTCAGCTGGAACAGGGTCTGCCATGCCCAGCTCTAGGGGGCCCAGCGCCGGAACTGTGAAGCAAATGCTTGGTACATAATCTACCGGCAAATTATTTCCATCTGATTGACACCTTGGGTTCGAAGAGGGTCTCCACCTTTTTCTACCACTCACTAGGGACATAACAGACTTGTGGCTCCAGAAGGGCCTAGAAGGGAGGGGATGAGATCCCCTCTCAGGTCTGTTTCCACTCTCTCCCAGCCTTGTGGGGCGCTCTGTGGCTCACTGGCTGCACCATACTCCTTCCTGATGGTGCTCGTCTCTGGAGCCTACTGCCTACTCCAGCCCCTGGGAGATGGTCGGCCTCAGGAAGGAGCCTCCCTTCGGTCCTCAGCTATATAACCTTACCTCATGGATTGGCCTAGAAGCCCTGGGAGCCACATAACTCCTGCTTCCCCAGGATTATTCTCACAGTGAGTTCCTGTGCACCATGAAAAATGAAAGTCACTTAGGTGGATTGGCGGCGGTCTTCATAGGAAACCCTACAGGTTCCCCATATCTGGGCTTTTAGGCTGTTTCCGAGGGTCAAGCAGATGCCACCAGACGCTGTGTCTACAGACCCCATGCTGAGAGACCCCAGAGTCCTCACACTGGATGCCTTGGAACCACTGCCCTGGGATCCGACAATCTCCGATGGCCTCTCTCACAGCTCCTCTGCCTTCAAGGACGCAGAGGCGTTCTCAGGAATGAGGACGCAAGCCTCTCTCCCTGTCTTCATCTGGTGTGTAGGCTGGTGATAGAGGAGTAGGTCTGGCTGGTATGGGGAAAGCCACCTTTGGGAGGATGTCTAACCTCTGGCTTATTATTCAGCTTTAGAATGCGAGGCACCGGAAATGCCACGTCTCCAGATGTAATTCATGACATAGTTTTCATTCTTCTTGTCTCACTGCGTAACATGGTAGCAGGACCGTGCAAATGCAAACTGTCTTTCTCTTGATGGCAGTGCTTTGGTTCTGTTCAGGGGAACTGCTTTTGGCACGTGTATGTATGCACCTGTGTGTGTGTGTGTGTGTGTGTGTGTGTGTGTGTTCTCATGCGTGTGGCTACACAAGCATGCAGGTACATGTGCACGTGTGTGGCGGCCAGAGGTTTACACTGGTTGTCTTCCTTGGTCACCCTTTGCTTTGGCTGGTTTTGCCAGCCACCTTGCCCCAGGGATCCCCTGTCCTGCCCCACCGGTGCCGGGATTACGGGGCGGGGGCGGGGGGGCACCCAGACCTGCTAGATGTTTCCATGGGTTCTGGGAATCCAAACTCTGATCCCCTCGTTTATGCTTCTATTGCTTTTTGTACTGAGCCACCTCCCCAGCCCTAGGAACTCTTTTTCAATCTTTATTTTTTCATTCATTTTGAGGCATTAAGGGAACTAGTCTTTCTCCTGAAAACATCAGTATAAACTCTAGCACAATGGTCCTCAACCTTCCTAACACTGCGACCCTTTAATACAGTTCCACATGCTGTGGTGACCCCCAACCATACAATTATTTTCATTGCCACTTCATAACTAATTTTTCTACTGTCATTAATCATAAGGTAAATATCTGTGTTTTCCGATGGTCTTGGGTGACCCCTGTCCTGACCTTGCTGACAACCACAATACCCCCAAGCCCTCTGCCCTCCATCTAGCTCAGTGTTCAGTAGTCAGGAAAATGCCAAGAGCTTTGGCAGAAGGCCCAAGAGCTTCCCATAGAAGGACCCAAGTCCCCAAAATACCAGCCGGAGTGCTCACTGAACAGATGAGCTAGTGGATGTCAGAGCAAAGTCGGAGGTCCGTGAGGACGCTCCAGATGCCAAGATGATCTACTCAGAAGGGAGGGATGAAGTTTGAAAACACTTCCCAGAATTCCCACGGAAACCTATGATAAATCAAGCCGGGGGAGGACTTTAAGATCTTCTGGGCCTTATAGTAACCAGGGTCCCTGCCCCCACCTGCTGTCACTTTATAGTGAAAGAAAATGATATCGTGTGGCACACAAAGTTCTTTGCATCATTATCGAGGACTGGGGGGGGGGGTCCAGACCCTCGATAGTCCCCTCCCAGGGTCTGGGAAGAATCTACAACCAGCTGACAATCTTTGAAGAGAAGAAATGAATCTATGTACATGAAACTCCTTAGTCCATACACTTTATTATTCTGTGCCAGTTCTCTCTCTGCAAGCTTCTATTCTCTTTTAGCTCCTTTCTTGCCTGATTTCTCTCTACATCCATCCACTGCTCCCTCTAAGTTCTATCTTAATTCTCTCATCTTAATTCTGCCTCATCTAGGTCCTTTTCATCTCGTTCTTACCCAGCTAGTACTTCCTCATCTGACTCTTCCTCATCTTCCATCTCGTCCACACGTTCTCTCTGGTCAAAATCTCCCTTATCCCTCTCAGTTCTCGGCCTCTAAGTTCTCTCAGTTGTCTGTGTTCCTCCTAAGTCTCCCCAAGTCTTACAGGAGTCCAATTATAAATCCAAGCAATAGCAATCCCCTGGTCCAGCAAGGTCACCAGGCTTGAATTCTACAGGGTCATAAAGGCAGGTAAGAATTTTCCTCAGGCAGTGACCACCAGGCTTTCTTTTACAATTCAAAACAGGAGTGATAAAAGAGGAGGCCAGCTGGTGATAATGACCAGTTAGTACATCAAAAAGGGGATCTATGTGCTCAGTCTACATTCCCAGAAGTGGTTAGATAAGAAGTTAGGGGTTTATTAGTAAGGTTGTATAAGAAAGGCTGGTCTCACCCTAAATTGCACAAGAAATAAAGCTATCCATCTGACCTAAGACAGGTGTTGTTTTGTTTGGCCTTGGATGCTTGATAGGCATTTTAGATAAATACAATGTTAGGAGTTCTTAGAAGCACACAAGGAAATCATTTTAGGAACCAGCTAATATATACACACACACACATATATTCATAAAAAACTAAAATATCACCAAGACTTCTTTTTAAAAAAAAAAATAGTTTTAGCGACTGTGCTAGCAGTGCCCTTTGGCCTTATTTCTACGTTGGATATCACTTAACACCCCTGAAGATCTGCACAGTCGAAGAACCTGAGCCGTAAGAAGCCATACAACCAGCCGATCTAGTCAGCAGGTCGGGGGTGGGGATGGGGGGGGGTTGGTTGTTTTTTTCAGTTTTCATTGTAATGATCACAATAGTTGTTTTGTTCTTAATCTGCTTCAAGGAGTTCTAAAGGGGTTAGAGTGCCTACTTTATAAATGATGGGCCCAATTAAGTGTTTTAGTGATCCTTAAAGTAATTAAAATGTCTGTTATTCCACTAGTTGCCAATAAAAATTCATTGATGTCAGTCCATGTTGATCATGAACGTATTTCCCCTTTAATAAAAATGAAGCTCTTTGCTGACTGAAAAGTCATCTTTACATTGTTCCCCGGTCCCAGCTCCACACTCCCTGTGGCCACAGTCACCACCTGTCTCCTCTGCAGCTTTCTTACCAATGACCTTGAACTTTGACCCATTGCTTGTCAGACAAGGCTGGCTGTGGACACCAGTCTGAGGTCACCACCAAGAATGGGAAGGAGGCACAGAAGGACAGAGAAGCACCTGCCCATGGCCATGCTGATGGGGAGCAGCAGCTGACAGAGATGAAGAGGAGGAGGGTGACGGTGTGAAGAGGATGCTGGAGAGGACCATGTGGAGATCGAGGCAGCTGTGGGCAAGCAGGCCGCTGAAGATGGTGAAGGTGATGTTGACACCAAGGGGTCTGAAGACTGGTGAGGATGTCCAGAAAGCGACAGAGGAAAAGTTAAACTTGAAAGGCCGCTAGGATCTAGTTACTTCCTGTCCTGGAACCTCAACGGGGTCACCTTCACCCAGAGAAGCAGGTCCACCCTCCCACACTGGACAGTGCCACCCACAGATGACATGTGCCATTCATTGCTCCACCAAAACCACAAAGGGAATCTGTAACGAGGGAAGAAAAAATGAGTCCAAACTTGCAAGGCTCTGGCCCCCTTTTTTAAAGGCAAATGTATGTTTTTATTTGAATTTAATTTTAATGATGACCAGTGACCAAACCAGTGTTCAGAGTGTTCTGTCCCACTTCTGACTTTACTTGTGGTGACAGTGTTCATTATAATCTCAAAGGTGGGAAAAACAGCTCATTTAAAAAACAACAACAAAATATCTTATTCCAAGAATTGCAGTCACTTGCTTGTATGTACCTGACTGTACTATAAGTAGTTGATTTATAGGAGATGGCTAAAAAGGCCAAATAGAGAAGGTTTCTTTTTTTCCCCTTTGGTCTATGAAATTGCTATATTTATACCTGTTTGAAATAATGTCCATCAATGGCACATAGCCGCACACATAATTAAAAATAAAACTTGAAGTTTGCTTTTGAAATAAAAAAAAAAATAATTTACTTAACTTTTTTTATGTACACCAATGTGAAGGTGTCAGATCTCTTGGAACTGGAGTTACAGACAGTTGTGAGCTGCTATGTGGGTGTTAGGAATTGAACCCAGGTCCTCTGGAAGAACTGCCAGTTTTCCTAACCCTTGAGCCATCTCTCCAGCCCCCTGGCCATTCATTTTTAAAAACAAATATTCTACCACCTTTTGTTTGCTCATTCATAAGGGATGGGGTGATTTCTTCCTTTCTGATTGTTCTGGACAGTGGTTCCATGAACATGGGCACATTTCTGATTCCCTGACTTTAATCCCCTTAGCTATATATCTAAAAATTCACCAAGACTTCTTAAGCCATGGCTTGACCTTTGGAGAAGTCCTTGAATTTTCCAAGTAGTAGCTTTTGTGATAGTAGCTGAATTCCATTACATTTTCCTGTGGCTTGCAGCACACCATGAATGAATGGGACATGGGATAGTGTGAACCTTCTGAGCATGCCCAGCATGCCTAGCAGGGTACCGTCAGCAGGACTCTTGGGCTAATTCAACTGTTCCTGTGACTCCCCACTACTGGAAATGTAGGTGTTAGGAACAGGTTAGATAATACCACCTGAGCCTGGGATGTGGCTCAGTGGTAGAGAACTCACCCAAGCATGTACACAGTTCTAGGCTTGATACTCAGCAATGCAAAAATAAACACATAAAGTGATGCCATGTGTAAACATTAAGTCGGACCATTGGGCTTCTGTTTGACAGTCCTATATTATGAGAAGAAAGGCAGAGGGGTGGTGGTGGTGCACACCTTGCCTTTAATCCCAGGACTAGGGAGGCAGATCTCTGAGTATGAGGCCAGTCTGGTCTACAGAGTGAGTTCCAGGTTAGCCAAGGCTACACAGAGAAACCCTGTCTCAATAAACAAACAAGAAAAGAAAGATAAGATCATAAGGGTTAAGTGAGAAGATAAAGTAACCCTGGGCCAGATGGAAGATGGAATTTCAACTCTCTCTCTCTCTCTCTCTCCTCTCTCTCTCTCTCTCTCTCTCTTCTCTCTCTCTCTCTCTCTCTCTCTCTCTCTCTCTCTCTCTCTCTCTCTGTGTGTGTGTGTGTGTGTGTGTGTGTGTGTGTGTGTGTGTGTGTGTATGTGTCTGTCTGTCTGTCTGGATGAATGTGAGCATGGAGTACTGTGTGAGGGTGTTAGTGTGACAGTGAGTCTGTATATATGTCTGAGATTTTGAGCTTACGTTTAAAGGTGTTTTTAAATGTCTGAATGAGTATGTAATGATGTCAGGGTGTGAGAGTATGTGTGCGTGTTTGAGGGTGTGGAAGGGTGAGGGTATGTGTGTGTGAGAGAGGGGTTGGGTAGGAGAATGAAGGTGTGGGAGTATGAAGGTGTACAAATGATGGAGTGTGGACATGTGTGAGGCAACAGGCTCTGTCCATGGCACCCAGTCCAGAGGGCTCTATGGGAACGCTGCTTGCTTCTGGTTTTCACTTCCTTTTGCTGTGGTTTGGATGTGGTTTGGGTGTCCCCAGGGAGTCCTATGTTTTACTTCACTCTGCAGCAGGAGGTGCCAAGAGGGTAGAAATCTAAACTTAAAAGTTATATTCTGGAGGGGCTGGAGAGATGGCTCAGCGGTTAAGAGCACTGACTGCTTTTCCCGAGGTCCTGAGTTCAATCCTCAGCAACCACATGGTGACTCACAACCACTTGTAAATGAGATCTGGTGCCCTCTTCTGGCCTGCAGGGACACATGCAGGCAGAAACTATGCATAATATATAAATAAATAAATCTTAAAAAAACCAAACAAACAAACTCATATTCTGGAGCATAGAGACAAGGCTTTCAGGGAGGGGCTAGGGTTAGATGGTGCCCTCCTGATTGACTCCTGCTGACTTTTGAAAGCACAGAAGGACCAGAGGACACTCCTGTGAGGGCTTCCTGCTTCTTAACCAAGTGGTTCCTTGAGCTGCCTGGGCACATTGTCACCTAGAAGTCATTGTCTGATGCAGCTCCAGACCTTACCAGAACTGTGACCCCAAATGAACTTCTTTCATGAAAATGTACCCAGTCTGTGGGGTTGTGCTATTGGCTACAGAACACACTGTTCCTTTAAAATGCAGCCGATGCCTGCAGACGACTCCGGCTGGGAGTCTGGGCTCAGCACACAGTGGGTAGCGGGTTGCTGAACAATCTGAGAACAGAGGGTATATCCTATGAAGATGGCAGTCCTGGGGGCACCTGCCACAGAACACTGGGCAGGAGCATCCAAGGGCAGCAAGACCCAGCCCACGATTTGGTCCCAGAATTCTGGCCTCCAAGACTGGAAGAGAATGTTATTGTTGTCTCAAGCCACCCAGTATAGGACACTTTGAGGCTAGTTCAGTCTTCCTAAAGATAGGATTATGGAGAGGAATACACAGAACTCTTGCATGAGAGGCATGCGGCCCAGGTCTTTGTTCCACTTCTGACTTGAACACAGTGTGGCCATGTGGTTTCTTTCTGTGTTGCCTTCCTCATTGGACAGGTGTGGAGCTGAGTGTGGTGTGGCAACTCCAGGGTGTGGGAGGTTGAGTCAGGAGGATCAGGAGTTGGAAGCCATCCTGCCAAGTATCAAGATCATGACCAGCCTGTGTTACATGAGACTGTGTCTCAACAAACAAACAAAATACAGGGCCAGGATGTGGCTCAGTGGTAGAATACTTACCTGTTGTGAAGAAGCCTGTGATTCAATTCCAACCACTACCAAATAAATAAATATAATGCATATATATATAATGCATATATATATAATGCATATATATATATATATATATATAAAGGCCCAGCTGGGAATTGACGGTAACTGCTTCTGCTTCTGGGAGGTCCCCAGTACCAGGTACTCTGCTCTCTAAGTCCTTGCATGCAAGATTTAACTACAAGGAATTTCAAGACAGGCTGTCTAGAATCTGTGAGTAACATTTCAGAGACTCAGGGCCTCTGGAGACCTTGTCTACTCTTCAATTATCTTTTAACTATGCACTTCAGTTAAGAACTTAATTACTTCCACATTAACCTTCTGTCTACCCTTTTAACAGAAAACACACGAAGATTGAGTATCAAATCTTCTCTAACTTGACGGACTGACTCCAAACACTCAGGGAGGACAGGGGAGGGCAGGGATCTTCTCATCTCCTCTCTGTGAGATACAGTAACTTGGACTCTGAGATTCAAGACTCCATGTACTTACCCATCCTTCCAGCATAGCCTGGTGCCTGAGTCCTGGGGACACCAGGAGTTCGAGGGAAACCAGCACCTTCCCAACTCAGGATCTGTGTCCAGAAGCCCCTGGTGAGAACACTGTGTGTAATTAGGAATCCCTCACTATCACTGGCCGAATTTCAACTGGACCCTTTCCAAATGAGGTACAGTGGTTAGGTCTCCAATATAGCTCTTTTACGGTGCACATAATTGAACCATAACAAGGTTTTCATCCAAGTCCAGTGGCTTTCTGAATCCACACTCACCTCTCAATGTCCCATTCCATGGATGCATTAGATGAGGCTAAGTGCCCAGCATCTTTCTGTGAAGATGGCTGCTCACATCTGGGCAAACTCAGCAAAATTCTGATGAGCAATCCTGTCTTCTGCTTTGCCACTATGCGATTTTTAACTATTGCCTACTTCCTTGGAATGCTAACATTCTTCTGAGACAGGGTTCCTCTGTGTAGCTTTATGCCTTTCCTGGATCTTGCTCTGTAGACCAGGCTGGGCCTCAAACTCACAAAGATCCACCTGGCTCTGCCTCCCTAGTGCTGGGATTGAAAGGCGTGTGCCACCACCGCTTGGCGGAATGCTAACATTCTATAAATGCAGCCTAATTCTACCCATGTACTTAGGAGCTGGTGTGAAAGCAGTCTTTGTTGCTAATGTTGCACATCAGAGTTCTTCACTTACTGACTACCACGGTGAGTTCATCTTCCTCTCCAAACTCAGAGATTCGCAGGAAGCTCCCCAGGCAGCATCTTATGGGATGCTTATTCCATGACTTATGGGAGTCAGGGCAGGAACCCAAGCAGGAACTTTAGGCAGGGATTGAAGCAGAGACCATTGTTGTAGAATATTATTTTAAGGTGTGTTACTTTTGTTTATGTTGCATTTGTTTAACTCTGTGAAGCTGTGTTACCGTGCCTGTGTTAAACACCTGATGGTCTAATAAAGAACTGAACAGCCAATAGCAAGGCAGGAGAAAGGATAGGCGGGGCTGGCAGGCAGAGAGAAGATATAGGAGGAGAAATGTGGGAAGATGAAAAAGAAGAAGCCAGAGAAGGAGGAGGACTCCAGGCCTCACCACCCAACTACAGAGCAAGCCACGGATTAAGAGCCCAGAGGCAAAAGGTAGAAGGGGCTAATTTAAAGTTAAGGAAATGTCAAGCTAAGGCCAGACATAAGTAAGAATAAGCCTCCATGTGTGATTTATTTGGGAGCTGAGTGGTGGGCCCCCAAAGAGCAAAACAAACAACAGACCATGGGAAAAAATGCTGCTTACTGGCATGTTCCTCATGGGTTGCTCAGCTTGGTTTCTTATACAACTTGGACAACTTACTTAGGGGTACAACTGCTCACAATGGGCTGGCCTCTCTCACATCCACCACTAATCAAGACACCGTCCCACCGACGTGCTTACAGGCTAATTTGATGGAGACAATTCCTCAGTTAAGGTTCCCTCTTCTGTTTGGTGACTCTAGCTTGTGTCCAGTTGATACAGACCAGCGGTTCTCAACCTTCCTAATACTGCGGCAACCCTTTAATATGGTTCTTCATGTTGTGGTGACTCCCAACCATGAAATTATTTTTGCTGCCGCTTCGTAATTATAATTTTTCTACTGTTAGGAATCACAATATAAATACCTGTGTTTTCTGTCACCCTTGTGAAAGGGAGTTTGACCCCCAAAGGGGACTGTGGGCACCGATTTTAAACTTCAAACAAATTGGTGAAGAGTAAGACTCTACACCCGCTATGCAGGGTATCAGAGTCAGGGCCGGACTCAGTGGGCTGCTTCTGATGGGACAGAAGTTGTGAGGGGGCTGAGAGGTTCTAGGAGGAGTGGCCATTCTGTGCATCCTCTGAGTTTTTTTTTTTTAAAGATTTATTTATTTATTATATATACAGAAGAGGGCACCAGATCTCATTATAGATGGGTGTAAGCTACCATGTGGTTGCTGGGAATTGAACTCGAGATCTCTGGAAGAACAGCCAGTGCTTTTAACCTCTGAGCCATCTCTCCAGCCCTCCTGTCGGTTTTATTAGCCTAGTTCTATGCCTTAAACTGTTTTTGTTGGTGGTGGCGTTTTGTTTTTGTTTTTTTTTTTTTGTTTATTTTTTTTTTTTGCTCCCTCAACGACAACAATCCAAGCAAAAGTATAAATGGTTTTTTACTAATCTCCTATTTTGAGACCAAACGCCAATGAGGAGTAAGTGGGAAATGAGAGTTTTAGATACTTTCCACTGTGCAGAAGGCATCTGACAGCTTTGTCTCCCCACCACTTCCTGTGTCTGCCTCTCTTTCTTGGTCTGTTGTTCCTTAACCCGTTATATCCCTGCTGTGTAGAATGGTAAAGATGGCTGGCACTTGCTGATGAACCCAATAAAATGGTTAATGACTCAGACTGAGACCTCAATCTAACCTGACCTACGTCACAGAGCACAGGAGCCTGGGTGGGGACTCCAGGAGGTACGCAGCATCATCATCATGTGTGTGCATCCACCACACACCCCTGACAGACAGAGTGACTTCTCCTTGGGCAGTGGAGGATGCAGAGTGTTTGTCCTGGTCCAGTGCCAATTGGTGAGCATTTTGCCCACACGAAACAGCAGGGAAGATGAAAAAAATTGATTAGTAGTTTGTTGTTTTAAATCGTGTATGTGTTGTATGTGGTTTTGGCTCCCTGTGCAAGTCTACGTAATGGCCAGAGGTCAACATTTGGTAACTTCCTTCATTACTCCTTGATTAGACAGGGTGTCTTACTGAGCCCAGAGCTCACGGTTAGCTAGGCTGGCTGGTCAGCAAGCACTGGAGATCTGCCTGTCTCTGTTCCCTGTCACCCAGCTCTAGAGTTACAGACATGCACTGTACTGAGCTTTTACAGAGGTCCAGGTCCTCATGGTTACAGAGAAGGCACTTTACTGGCTAAGCCCCTCCCCAGCAACCCCCCCCCCACCTTGTTGTTTCGAGGTAGGGTCTCCCTAGGTTGACCTTGAACTTCATGTATAACCAAGGGCACACTTGAATTCCTGATCCTCTGCCTCCACCTCCCAAGGCTGGAATCGTAGGCTTGAGACACCATACTCAGATGACTGGTTACTTTTGAGTAAGGATTAAAATGAAAAGCGTTCAGCCACTCCTTACTCTGATGTACCATATTTATCTTCTTATTATTCTCTCATGAAACTGACTTTCTATGTCAATGCCCATTCCTTCAGACAAGAATTGCTAGTTACTGGAGATACTAAATATTTCATACTTAGCAGGCAGCTGTGACTGGCAGCTTATATCAAAACCACTCATATTTAGAAACACCATGCTGTTTTATTAATCCCTGTTTATCCGGGATCTTTGAGCAAGACTCAAAGATAAAATCGGCTTATGTAAGTGAATTGTCTCAGTTCCTGTTGTTGAATGAAGCAGAAGCAGAGGTATAAGAAAAACCCATGGCTTGGGATGTTGGCACAGTGCCCTCTTGTGAGACATCTTCAGTGTAGCAGAGGTTTTTTATTTTTTATTATTTTTTATTTTTTAACTTGCATCTAATCTGCACAGTCTAAATCAGTGGTTCTCAGCCTTCCTAACACTGCGACCCTTTAATACAGTTCCTCATGTTGTGGTGACTCCCCACCACAACCATAAAATTATTTTCGTTGCTGCTTCATAACTGTAATTTTGCTACTGAGAGGTGTCTCAGCCCCTAAGACAATCAGAACGCGTGTTCTCCAGTGGTTGTAACCCACAGGGTGAGAACCACTGGTCTAAGCAATTTCACTGGCCAGGGGCCAAAAATAGCCTTAGGCATCTATGATAAAATGTTTGACTTTAGAGATAAGTTGACGTCTATTTCTCAAGTTACTGGCCGCTGCTTATAGCTCTCCCTGACACAACTTTCTTGGTGCTAGTTACCAAGGTCCAGAGAGATGTCCCTGTGTCTCTTCATATTTATGAAGGTAAAGCATAGTTCGGCATTTAAGAATGAGCTGGGCCTGGTGGTGGTGGTGGCGGCGGCGGCGGCAGCAGCAGCAGCACACGCCTTTAATCCCAGAACTCTGGAGGCGGAGGCAGGCAGATCTCTGTGAGTTCCAGACCAGCCTGGTGTATTGAGTGAGTTCCAGGACAGCCAGGTTATCCAGAGAAACAAAAGAATGAGTTGGGTGGAGAATGAGACTCAAACGCAGTCCCCTGTCTCATCTCTGAAAGGTTCCATGGATCATGCTTCGAACAGAGATGACCTAAGGATATTTCACGAGCAGTTCCTAGTGCCGCTCCTGGATATAAATCCCCTAGAAAATTCTAGAGTGTCTGAAATAGCTCACATAATTACTTTGTCAAAAAATACACTTAATACTTCCAAGGAAAAAGTACAACAGCAGCAACAACAAACACCCAACACAAACAAAGTTTAAAACTCACCTCCCTGATACAGCTTGGATACCTTATTATCACTAAGCTTTGGAAACGATGGATATTTACAGAATTCTAGGCTAATGTCCTTAGGACGCACAAGAGTCATTGAAGGCCAGGCTAGGGTTCCTCCTTCCTCTGCAAAGAGAGAGGAGGCCCACCGTGTATTTGAAGCTGGGAGCAGGAGCCCACGCCTGCAATCCTGTCGTTCTGATGGTTGGGGAGGAGAGTGTCAAGTTGAAGACCAGCCTGGGCAGTATGGTGAGTCACTATGTAAGTGTAAAAATGAAAGGACCAGAAATGGAGTTCTAGATGTTAGTAAAGGAATCTGAAGCAATCATGGTAGTGCTTGCCTGTAATCTCAGCATTTGGAAGCTGAGGCAGGAAGACCAGTTTTTCTTTCTTT
The DNA here is from genome assembly GCF_004664715.2 of Peromyscus leucopus. NCBI lineage: Eukaryota > Metazoa > Chordata > Mammalia > Rodentia > Cricetidae > Peromyscus > Peromyscus leucopus. The sequence goes on along the minus strand of NC_051077.1, from coordinate 4,857,634 downwards.
CTTTCCCTCCTTCCTCCCTCCCTCCCTTCCCTCCCTCCCTCCCTTCCCTCCCTCCCTCCTCCCTCCCTCCCCTCCCTCCTCCCTCCCTCCTCCCTCCCTCCCTCCCTTCCTTCCTTCCTTCCTTCCTTCCTTCCTTCCTGTTTTTCAAGACAGGGTTTCTCTGTGTAACAGATCTGGATGTCCTGGAACTCCTTGAACTCAGAGACCCATCTGCCTCTGCCTCCCTTTTCTTTTTCTTTTTTAAAGATTTACTTATTAATTATGTATAGTGTTCTGTCCACATGTATGCCTGCATGCCAGAAAAGGGCACTAGATTTCATTATAGATGATTGTGAGCCACCATGTGGTTGCTGGGAATTGAACTCCGGACCTCTGGAAGAGCAGCCAGTGCTCTTAACCTCTGAGCCATCTCTCTAGCCTGGAAGATCAGTATTTCAAAGCCAGCCAACATAGTGATTTTTAGGCCACCTGTGCCACATGAGACCTTATCTCAAAAACAGTCTGGGTCCTTGAGTATTTTCACTCTTGTGGTCCGTGGCTGATCTTTTCTATTGCTTTGCTTTGAATATTGTTTCTATGCTACTTTTCAATCTGTTTGGGGTTTTATTTCCTACTTGAATAAAATGCCAAGAACCTGGAAATATCTGGCCCAACCAGCTACCTGACCACAGTTAACATGCCCGTGCAGGAGTCATGATTTGTTTTTAAACTACGGTATTTTTAGTGTAGTGCTCATAACATAAAAAGTTGTTTAAAAAATGTTCACTGACTCAGCATCAGATCCCCAGGGGAATATCCTTTATATCCTTTCTGGGTAGGCTCTGTTGATGTGTGAGAAACCCTGCATGTGCCTTCAGGACCTTCAGACTTACCTTAATTAAGGTGAAGAAATAAGAGAGCGATATAAACAGGAATTCCATGATGTTCACAGTGGATCACACGCCAGTTAGCAGAAGCTTCCTGCGTAGTGGGATGCCCCGTGGCAGTCATCAGGCTGAGTGACACTATGCAGAGGTTGGAAGTGAGAAACTCACCTGTGGAAGGTGAGGATATAAGAGGAAGCCATTGAGGGCACTTGTTGGGTCCCAAGGACCAAAGGAGTGAGGACAGTTCTCCCAGAGTCAGGGCAGGATCCTGAGACTGACGGACAAAACATGTCACAGCTAGGATGTGGAGGTAGTATGTGCAGCAGCAGGAGGAGGAGGAGGAGGAGGAGGAGGAGGAGGAGGAGAGACACGCTCAAATCTGTGACCTCCAGGAGGTACCACTGCAGCATCTCGGATCTCAGGCACAGCAAGCTGGCAGCGACTGGGACGAGGTCCATTGCAAGCTGCTGGTTTGGGAGTGTGAGGAAGGGCCAAGAGCCATGGGCAGCTGTGATCAGGAAGCCAGGCAACTGAGGAGGGCCCAGCAGCAGCCTGGAGCGCAGGTGCCTACCCGGAGGCACAGTCTCCGTTCCTAAAGACTTGGGGACTCAAGATGGGTTCTGTGTTGAGGAGGAAGGAGGCAGGTGGTGCAGTGGCTAAACCAGTAGGTCAGACCTTCAGAGACCCAGAGGAGGCGGCTGGCTGGGGATGTTGACGGGCCTACTTTTGGGCTCCTCCACACCAGAATGTCTGTGTATGCAGAGACGGGGAAACAGGACAAGGTCCAGCCAGTCAAAGGGTGGCTCAAGAGACCTGCAGGGTGGGGGCTGTGTAGTAATAACGTGAGTTTTAAATGTGGTCTGCCTCTTTACCTAATCTAGGCATGCTAAATGTGTTGATAGAAGATTGAATTTCTCTCACTCCAAGTTCATGGAGACCTTTCCAGTGTCGTGAAATCATTTGGAAATGGGTTTTCATCTGTCTTGGACTCTAATTGTTTAGGCAAAAAAAAATCCATGCAGTCGATTTTAAACTCTAACGAAGGCTGCAAGGAGCACTCCCAGGAACACGCTGTGGCACTGGGCTGCAGAGCTCAAGCCAGTAAGCATGCTCTAAAATCTTTTCCTCTTTCCTGCAGCACATCGGTGAAGTGCTCTCCACTTAATTAAGAAGCAAGTAACCATCTTCAGAGCGTAGTAAATGACAGTAAGGAGAGAGCTCGCAGGGAAGAAAAAAAAAAAGACTAATAAAAATAGGGGCGAGAAATCCCCAGAGCCCTTGTCTTCACAAGGTAGCCCATTCAAAATGTCAGCTATCGGAAATGAGTGGAAAACCCTTGAAATTGCTGCAGGTGACATTTTCCAAACATCACCTCTTGTATTGTTTCTTCTATGCAATAGATCATTCATGTGGTGGCTTACATGTGTAATCCTAGCACTCAGGAGGTGGAGGCAGGAAGAACAAGAGTTTAATATCATCCAGGTGTGTGTGTGTGTGTGTGTATGTGTGTATGTGTGTGTGTGTGTGTGTGTGCGCGCGCATGCATGCATGCATGCATGCATGCGCACATATATGTATACACACACATGGATTAGATTATCTTTCACTAGAATAGGTTAGTTCTACAAACAAATTGAGCAGAAAGGTCAAGGGGTGTTGGGGCCCACAGAGGCTTCCTAGTGAGATCTGAGCTTGCTTTACACAGCAGGGCTGCATTACGGCATGACTTGACCACGTGCGTGGTCCAGGTGTCTGGACTGGTCTGCACTTGGCTGTAAGGGGTCTTTTGCCACACCCCATTGGCATGCCTTTAGAAGCCCTTTGGCAGAGACAGTTGGGGCCCGGTGGATTGAGGATCCAGGCCCTCCCGAGGCTGTTCTGTGTTTTCTGTCTGTTTCTCTCCCCTCTAAATTTCTAATATTTTCTGCTGTTCCTGCTCAAGAGTACCCTGGGGGAAAGTGGGGGTGGGATGGCCCCCCACAAAGTGGTTTCTGTTGACCCTTCTCTCTTGTTCTGATTTCATTCCTGTCGCTGTAACAGAAGGAAAACTAGGACAGAAAAAGTTTACGCTAGCTCACACGAAGAAGAGGGCTTGAAGCAGCTGGTCACACCCCACCCCCCAGTCAAGAGCAGAGATAAATAAATGCACGCACAAACTTAGTTTGTGTTTTCTATTCTCACATAGTTCAGGATCCTAACTGAGAATGGTATGGCCCCCAGCGGTCCTGGTCACCTTCCCACCTCAATTAACACAAGAAAAATATTTCAAGGGCATGCCAAAAGGCAACCTGATGTGATGATCCTTTCTTGAGACTCTTCCCCAGGGGATTCTGGTTATACCAGAGCTCTTGAAAGAAATACCATCCATGGTATATGGGTGTTCTGGACTTATTAGGTACGTCCTCAGATTTTTTTCTCTTCCCTTTCTTTTCTTGAGGCAGGGTCTCATGTAATCTAGGCTGGCCTCAAACTTGCAATATAGCTAAGGATGCTTTTGAATTCCTGCTCCTCCTGCCTCCCACATGCAGGGGGTTATGGGTGTGCACCACCAGTTCTTCAACTCAATTTCTTACCTGCAAACTTTCAAAAATCATGATTGTAACTGAGCAAAATAAGCAGAAGGGTTTTGTTGATGGATTCGTTTCCCTTACAGTCTCAGAATTCACACCCTTCATCCTCTTCTTGCTAGAAATTGTCAGCCAATTGCACCAATCTCATTGGAAGGGACGTCTCCACCCCTCTGACAGTCATCTGCCATACCACCATCAAGCTTGGTGGAGTCTGGAAGAGGCCAGGACACTTCCTGTTGGGAGGGCTTTGGAATGGGTGTGGTCTTTCTCCAGAGCTGCTGGGTCATGGTGCCTTAGGGGCTGGAGAGTCATGATCAAGGCTTGGTGACTTCGATCACTAGCAATGGGTAGAAAGGGTAGGAGTCAGCAATCAGAATCCTCATTGGGTTGGTAAGATCAGCTGACAATGGGCAACAGGGAGAGTTGGAGGGACCACATAGGGCCCAAGCAACTGGAAGGGATGGAGTCAGCGCTTGGCAAGAAAAATGAACTCCATCTTCATCCCTTAGGAGAGACCTACACCATATCTGGGCAACTTGGGTCCTTGGGTAGGGGAGCCTTTCTGTTCTTCTACACAAAGGCCTGGGCACTGTGCCACTAGCTCCCAGCCCTGTCTCACTGCAGGCAGAATGTATGGGTCTTTGCAGTTATGTGACCCACGTCTGTTTCCCCTGTAACTCAGCGGTGTGTGAAAACCATTAGCTAAACACTGCAGTGTTAGCTGCAGGATTACGTTAGCCCATGCCATTTCACACACACATTAAATGCACAGCAAGGAGGAATGTCTAGTTCTTTTTATGCATGTGTATGTATGTATGTGGGTGGGGGGGCTGTATGTGTGCATGTGTGTATGCATGTGGAACCCAGAGGTTGACACAAATGCTTTTCTTGATCAGTTTCCACTTTATATATTGAAGGCAGGGTCTCTCACTTGAACCCAGAGCTCACAGATTTGGTAGTCTGTTAGCTAGCCTGCCCTGGGGACCCCCCCCCCCATCTGCCTTTTAAATACCTGGCATTCACATGGGTGCTGGGGATCTGACCTCCGATCATAAAGCCTGCTTGGCTTCTAAGCTATCCCTCTAGCCTTCTATTTCATCTTAATAGATATATCAAGGATATTAAAAAAAATAATGGAGGAAGAGTGTAATTTTTTGAATAAAACCCTCTGATCTATATTTTCTGAATTTAAAATAACAAAGAATTTACTCCAAGAAAAGTAAATATTTCTTTTCTCAAAAAATTTAATCGCAGAACTATTTACAGGAGGTGAATATTGGCGATACAGACATCAAATGAAAGAGAAGTTATCAGAGAAGAGTTCCAGACAACAAAGCTTTTCCATGGTCACCTAAGAGTGAAAAGAAGAAAGTCACAGGAGAAAGAAAACACAAACAAAAGGAGCAGTCTTTTAAAAATGACTTAAAATAATGACAAACCCTTAATGAGAAGGAAGAAATCGTGTCGGTGACAAGAAATACATCCGATAGGGTACTGCATGCTGGGAAGTAGAATTTATCAAAAGAACCCCAAAAGCATGAGTGAGAGAATTACATAAAATAGTTCTGGTGAAGGTAACTCTGTACAGATTTGAATATTTGGCACTCTGTCGATCCTCATCGTGGGTATTATTTTGTATGTATATTTATTTATATATATATTTATATACTTTTAACCTTTAACTAAATTGCTAGTCTCCTGCTCTGGCATTCCTTGAATCCCTATAGGAGGCATTAAACTCAGTCCTTAGGCCACACCTGGGTATTTTGGCACGTAGTATGGAGGGAGGGCAGAGGGCTGTGTCTCTACAGAAGGGTACCTGGCCGGAGGTAACCGGCTTATCATTGGGAATAAGTATCCCCGTTCTCAATGCTCATTAGGGGAGGGAAACCTTCCTGAATGCAGCAACCTAACCAAAAATGGAGGAAGGTGACAATTCTCTGGAGCCCTTTGAAGGTGACCGAGTTTTTGAGATGGCTGGAGTTGGGTGGGGTAGTGGAGAACTAGGGATTCTGGACAAGTGGCTTCCTAAAGTCCCACAACCGACCTTGGCTTCCATCCTTGAATTTGCAGACATGCATCCGAGTCCCCCCACGGAGACCACTGCTCCAAAGATAAACACATGTTCACGAATCCCGCCATAACTTCCTCTGTGACCCTCTCTCTTGCACGGCACATGGGAAGTCTTGGAGCCCAAGTCTTTCAAATTCAGAATAAGCACCAAAGATTAAGAGTCTCCTAAAATCTAAGAAAGTTGGGAGGTAAACCACTGTTACCTGGGTTTGTGTGTATACAAAATCCTTTAAAAAGTAGTAGTTTTGTAGGTAACTAATATGTCCTCAAGGAGTCAGCTGTCAGCTGTTGAGACGGAAGCAGGGTAATTTTTTTTCTTTTCTTTTTTTAAACATTGGATCAAAACGTCAGAGTTAGGACAGCAACTCATAACACGTGGTATTTTTCGGTATGGTGAGAATGGAAAGGCTTCTTCTCAGAGTGTGTGTGTGCTCATCTCTGCAGTGGGCAGGGGAATGATGGCAGAGTCGGGGGCTTGGGGCGGAATCCACACCGCGGTCCATCCTGGTGCTCGTCACATGCACATCCTTCTGTTTCCCATGCTCTGTCATCACGTCTCGGTATAGATAACATCTGTTCCTTTCATCTAGGAGGGAGCTGAGCTGACGAGGTGGTGAGAACGTTGCCCAGTGCTTGGTGGTGGTATTGGTTCTTGTTCGTGGAAGAATAGAGAAACGGAAGTCCCAGCCAGCAGGAAAAGAAGTTCCTGGCACTTATACTTCATTTCTGTGCCCTTCTGCATTCTAGTTTGACCTCCTGCCTAGGCAGGACAGGACCCTAAAGCAAACGTCTCTGCCTCTTGTGCCCTGGCTGGCTCTACCAGCCTCCTGTACAGAGTGGGACCACAGCACACATAGTAGGGCCAGAGGATGAATCCCAAGCAACAATACACATTCACCATACACCTCTAAGCTTAAAGATGCCAGAGGCTGTATGTCATCAATCCTTACATTGTGTCTGTCTGTCTATGAGGGAGGTAGGGACTGTAACACTAACGTCACATGGAAGAGAAAATGGGGGCCTGAGTGAAGACAGGTTACTAGCCATTGCATGCATACATTCTGGCAGCTTGGCTGGGCCTCGGGGCTTCTGGCACCTTCTCGTTGACATCTCAAACTTCCTGGAGCCACTCCATGTAGAGGGCATCTAGCCTGAGAGGGAAGTTCACAGCCTTCAGTTTGCGGCACCTTTCCACTCGCCCCAGGAGGCACACGCAGCTCGAGGGCACAGGGGTGACGTCAGCTGATGTGGCGTGCTCATGACAGGCGGTTAACGGGGGATGAGTTAGTGCAAAGTTCATTGCTCACCCATGTAGCTGAGGCCACTGCTAAGCAGAGGCCATTCTAGTCTCGTTCTCCTAAGCCTGCGATTGACTGGATTTAGAACCCCGGGTTTGATCCACACCTACTTGGAAGTATCAACAGCGAGTGGGTAGAAATAAGAAACTTTTCGAAACTTCCAGCAAATATAGTTTGGAAAAAAAACTATAAAAATGACAGGGGTAACCATGAAGGGAGTCATATGTTAAATTTGCAGTAAGAACATGAAGACGCCCAAGGCTGGAGAAGAAAGTGGCTGGGTGAGGCGGTGAGCACGCAAAAGCCCGTGACTTGGGAAAAGTGTCTGTGCTTCAAGTCTGCAGCTGGTGGGGTGAGCATGGTGCTTCAGTACCTCCTCATGCCCAGTATTGCTCCAGACAGCCAGCTTCCTTCTAGCCAGATACAGGTCCTCAGGGGACTGCCACCGCCGCCTCTCCAACATTTGAGGGAGTTCCTCTGCCAGCAACAGGATCGGTCCTGCTAACCTGTCAGCCTGAGTCTATCTGAGCCGCCACTTGTCAGCTTCTGTCCCTGTGGACATCCTGGAGCTGTGGTCAGGGAACCCTGAGCAAGGTGGCCGACACTGTGGGAGAAAGCAGCCGAGACCCGACCTGTGTGCCCCTCAAAGGGTGACTGGCTTCCAGGTCTTCAGAGACACCAGAGGGCCGGCTCAAACCTGATTATCCCGCAATCCATCACTAAGTCCTGTATGCCTCTCTCTTTCATTCCACTCTATCCCTGCTGCCTAAAGTTTTGGATCAAGGCTGGGTGTGATGGTGCATGTCTATAATCCCAGCACCAAGAAGAAACAGGCAGGATAATTGCAAATTTGAGGCTAGCCTGTACTATACACAGTGAGACTCTATCTTTAAAAAAAAGGGTTGGCCCAAACCAGACAGTTGTTTCTAAGGCAGGGAATTCTATAGTTCTCCAGGCACGTAGGCCATGTGTCTGTGACATCACTCTATTTCCACAGAAATCTCTTCCTTGGGGCCCTGGGGTTGGGGGTGTGTGGTGAACACACAGAGGCAGCAGATTTAAGTTAGGATGGTTAAAAACAGTGCACGCTCAATATGCTAATCAAAGGCAGAAATCAAGATGGGGTGCACTGGGACAGACACCCCAAGAAACAGGATCCATCATATGCATTGCGTACTTTTGGTGATCTTCTGATCATAGCTTGGACATCTCCATAAAGGCTGGCTGGAAGTCGCCTCCACTTTGCAGCTTCTTGTTTTGGGTCATTTTCTGAGGCAGTCAGAAATAATTGGTAATTTTTTTTTCCCTAAGGATTTACTTCCTATTAAATGCTTGAAGTCTTCAGATGTGGTTTGAAGTTAAAAGTGTGGGCATTTCCTTTTTGGCAAGGTGATTTCTTGGTATAAAACAAGTTGGCTGCTTTCTACACTATTCTAGGGTGACAATAAAAATATGGCAACAATAATCACCGCAGGAACAGAGAGAGATGCGCGGGCAAGTACATGGAAGATACTCCTGTTGCTCAGTTTCGTTCTCCGCCCCTGGTCCTGCTCTTCAGCTGCGCCTTCTCTCCCACTAAAGCTCAGCACAGCAGAGTCCACAGCAGCCCCGACGACGGTGTGAGAAAGGGATTCTGAAATGACGACACTCAAGTCTCTCAGGTTGTCGGAGGCATCTCTGGGAACACAGGTGTGCCGGGACAGACAACATGGATGGCACCGTGTTGCAGCCACGTCCTTGTACCAGGTTTTCATTAATGTCCTATTTTGGATGAGATGAGAGGACCACAGGAGCACGCCACACCATGACCCTCCTGAGCGCAACTGAAAGATAAAGGAGCCGGAGGAAACAGCGTGCCCACGTGACCAATGCCGCCGGCCTTTGCTTGGCTGACGCAGTGTAAACATGGCTTATCTTCTTGTCCCACGGTGGCATGTCACCCGCATGAGAACCGAAGGTATTGCACTTACAAGGGGACTCGAACAGCTAACACTCCATCAGAACTAGCAGCACGTGTTGGTTCGGTCATTAACGAATAATCTTTGGAACCTAGTGAACCAGATAGGGTACATTTTTTTTTTCCACTTCAAAGAGGGGCCACCATGCAACTCAGGGAAGGAAGATTTGTTCAGCTAGGGGAAGTTGAGGCCAAGACTTTGGGTAGCATGGGATGAACAATGTACATAGGCAACATAATTAACTAAAATCGAATGGATACTTTGTTCAAGTTGGGTCCATAGAATTTTGGGCTTAAGACAATGATTGTCTAATGTTACAATTTGTTTCTATGTGTGTTGTGTACGTTTGAGGAAGTGATAGGGGAGGCTGCCAGAAACCTCATGGGTGTGGGCAGCAGGGACATTTGCTTTTTGCATTTCCTTCAGCCAGGGGGTGTACATCAGACCTGCTTACCTCTGATTACTACTAGATAGTTCCTCTAGGATACATCACTTTCAAAGTCTGAAGTACCAGTGCTTACAACATATATATATATATATATATATATATATATATATATATATATATATATATATTTAGCACAGTGGCATGAATACAGGAGGAAGCATCGTTATTGTACTATTCAGGATTTACATATTTATTTAGGTAGAAAATGCTTTGAACACTCTGGGGAAATAGGGTTCAGTGATAGAAGAATATTTTGGGGAGTTTTATTTTTTTGCATTTTTTTAAAGGATATACATTCGTATGATTTTTGCTTCCAAATATATTTAAGGCTGTTTGGTAAAATATATACCAGATACAAGGCTCGATTTATAGGATTTTGCTATTACAGGGAATTCTTAACTACTCGGCTTTAAAAAAAAAAGTAAAACTGTGAGGCTTGACATGCTGTAACATCAACCGTGCCCCCCCCATGCGTAGAGGAATGGAGAGGATGAGGAAGAGGCCGGTGTCGTCTTAGCAACGCCCCAGCTGCAAGGCTGCCTCGCTGGGTACCCACATGCAGTGACCAGCGATGCAGTCAGGCTGCAGAGGGGGCCCCCGGGGACCGTTTAAAGTGCAAGTCACAGGGAGAACACAGACGCTACAGGGATGTCGAAAGCTTTGTTCCTCTGGCTAAGTGCATGGTGCTCCTTACGTATTAAGAGGGGAGGCCTGGGATGGGGTGGGGCCCTGCCTGAACTTGAACAGCAGAGAACTCTGAGATCAGGGCCACGGGCAGTCTGAGCGCTCGGTGTGGCATCTGAACTTCTGTGCAGAAGTCTTGTAACAATGCCTCTAAACGTGTAGATATGATTTACACGAAGCCTGTTAACCAGAGCCAACCTTTCTCTTCTTAGCATCCTCAGAGTCATGACTACGGATAACCTTTCTTAGATTCCACGGCTGGAAATCACCATGCATGACCTTTTTCCCCCTCCCCTTTTCATGTCTAACACAGGCAAGAAATATATTCTCAACTTCAGCAGTACTGCATAGGACCAAAAGAATTCTGGAAAAATACAAGTATAAACTAATTTTTTCTTCTTTACCATTTTAACTGATATACTTACCACTCACATTCATATTTCTTATATGTTTAACAACATCACAACTGTCATCATAAACAAGCAAACTCCTTTAAAGGTACCCTGGAAAGTCAAGTGATAGCAGTTTGAGAACGCATGTAACATACATAAAAAGTACATGTAGCTTAAGCAGTGAAGTTTAAGAAAATGCTATGTGTAATGGTTTAGGTTACGAAGGGATAAAAATACCATGACTATTTCTTAGTTTTTTTCCCTCTTTGTATTCTCTGGGCTTCTGCCAGCCCTTTCCATGGGTTCCTCTCTTAGAGGAACATACAGCTGAGCTTTGACTATAAAGATTCTACGCTAGATATTTTTTGGGGGTGGGTGGGTGGGGTTCAGCCTTGTCATTTCCTTTTGGAGAACCACATGGTGGGGACCTTGGGGAGACCCTCTTCTGTCGTCACAAATGTCAACCAAGGAACCGAGTGCTTCCTGTGGTGTCGGGACCAGTGAGGACAGCAAGGTCTTGGGGCAACCGAGCTGGGGAGAATAACTCAGATGGGAGGGAACAGGTTTGTCTGTCTTTCCTGCCCTTCGAATTGTAGCACCTTCCACTTGGATGTCTAATGCCTCTCGAGAGTGGGGAGATGCACCCGTTTGTAGTGACCTCTAGTTAATCACACAATTTATAAAAATATAAATAACAAAGTGAAAGCTAGGTTCCATCTCAAGAGGCCACTGGGCGGCCCTCTGGGAACAGGGAGGTAAGTCAGGGCTCACCCAGCCTGTTCCTCAGAGCCGATGTCCTTCAGAGTCAATCTTGCCATGAGCTCAGCAAACTAGGAATCCGAGTGTCCACTGTCTACGGTGGTGCAGAGAACACGGCAAGGGCGAATCCGGTGGAGGGTGAGACAGAAACTACCAGGTAGGCAATAAACTGTACAAGCATTTTGTGTAAAAGAGCAAAACCAGGCGCGTGTGGCCACCTCTGGTCCTCAGAGCCGCGTCTGGGCCTCGGGGATGTAGATCTCAATGCTGTCTGCCCTCTCGGTGGCGGAGTTCTGGCGGAAGGAGGCGGCTCTCTTGGCTGCCATGAGCCGACGCCGGGCTTCTTGGCGCTGTCGGTCTGGCAGGTCCAGGGACTTTTCCCTTGTGATGGGGAATTTCCCCTTGGGGGGCTTCTTTGGTATTGGAGGGGGGATCTTCCTTTCTTCCTGAAAAGCATCACAAGTCAGACTAGGTCAGGGAAGGTCATGGAGAAGTCTCGGAGGCAAGTAGGAGGAAGTCTGGGGAAGGTGGGGGGAACATCAGGAACGAGAGAGGTGTGTGTGTCTGTGTGTGTGTGTGTGTGTGTGTGTGTGTGTGTGTGTGTCGTGGGGAAGTGGAAGGAGGTCAGAGGAGAGATGGGAGGGGTCATGGCAAGGCCAGGAGGATCATGGAGAGTCATGAGAAGGTAGAGGGGAGGTCATTAGAGGTCAAGGGGAGGAGGACTCAGTTAAGTCAGGGGGAGGTCAGGGGCAGACCAGAGGTACTGAGTCCTGGAGCCCTGGTTCATCCAAGTTCTGTTGGATCTCCTGCCCTGGCAGGCACTGACAAATTCACCCCCACTGATACCCAGTGGGGCAGCTTCATCTTACAGCATTCACTTTTTTTTTTTTTTTTTTTTTTTTGGGTCACCTTCCTAAATTTGAGATTTTTTAGTGGAGCCTGAGGAGTTTAAGGCAGTGTCTAAGGATAAGAAAATAAGCTGCATCTCAACACAGCCATCCCCCTAGCTCTGGCATACTGTAGTTCCCATTCACCCCCATACTTTCCAAAGCACTGTCCTACCTGAGTGGCAGCAAATGCCTTGAGGGAGTGTGGAAGTGGTTGCCTGATGTTTGTGGGAGAGGAAGCATGTTCATGAAAACCATCTTATGTGGACAGGAGCCCCCAAGGATCCCTGGGCTAAATTCTCAAACCACGAGCCTAAACGCACATTGACTTTACTGTAAACACACATATAATTACATATCTACGCAATACAGTATGTCCCTTAGCTTCGATTCTCAATTCACATCCAAAAAATATACATGCATCTGGAGAGAAGGAATTTGGACAGACTGGAAACACATGCGAGGCAGAAGGCTTGCGAACTTGAGCGCAGGGCTTGTACTCTGGGACGGTGTTCCTGAGAGCCAATCTGGACCTCCCCTGGCTGTCGGGAGACTCCTTCTGCCTAAGTAGAGCGATGTCGCCTGAGTCTCCATGTTTGAGCTGTGTGTGGTACAGGAAGCAGAGGGGCGTGTGCCCATGCCCACCGTGGCCTGATGTTGGAAAAAGCGAAACGCTGCCTTGGTGTCTGAAATTTGTTCCTAAGGTCGGAAGCTATGGCCCACTCCTGACTTCCTGGTGTGCCTCTTAAGCTACTTAGAGATGTGGCTCTCACATGGAGGACGAAGCTGTTCATCTCTCTCCCCCTCTCACTGCAGCAGAGGGGTGGGGGGAGATAAGGACCTTGCATGGCTTGGAACTCTGTCTTCAGAAGTGCCTAGAAGGGACAGGCTTTTCTTTAAGGTGTGGATCTGCCGCTCTGCATTGGGGTGAGTGTCCTGAGCAGGAACACATTCCACAGGAGACTTGGTCCGTGTGGGCTTCTGCTTGCCCCTTGGTCCCACAGGGGCGGCTGCCTTTGTGTGGGCTGGATTGGGAGCACTGCTTTCATGGGAGCACTACTTTTTGGGGAGCACTACTTTCACAGGGAGCACTACTTTTCGTGGAGCACTGATTTCATCATTCCATTCTTGTGCCATCCTCTCATTTCCTCAGAATCCTGGGTAGTCTGGACTTTCTTCTGTGTCCTGACACCCCTCCCGTTATCTGGTGGGAGGAGTTTGATCACCGTCTTCAGGGAGATCTAAGGCTGTTGGCTTTCTGCCTCACTAGCCCCCGGCAGTGACTTTGAGGAAGTCCAAACAGTGAGTGGTGAGTGGCCCTCACTGGCTTTCATTCTAATCACTTAGCTACCCATTCTTGCTCACACGTGGAACAGCGCTTCCCCAAACTATAAGTAATCCGGTTTCCTTGTAACTTTGTTTTCTTTCATTTCCAGGCAGAGTCTCACTATTTATTCTAGGCTGGCCCCAAACTTACAACCCTCCTGCCTCAGCTTCTCAATGTTGGGGATTCAGGCATATACCACAACATCTAACTGGAACTTAAACATAGTTATTCAGCGTGTGTATGCATGCATGCTTGTGTGTGTGTGTGTTGGGGCAGGGGTTGTACATGTGCCACAGTGCACTGTGGAGATTGGGGGACACCTTGTAGGAGTTAGTTCTCTCCTCTCGCCAAGTAGATCATGGGGTCAGCCTTGGAGCTTCAGGGTCAGTGGCAAACACCTCTCTCTACCCACTGGGCCATCTCACCAGGCCCTGTAGCTGTAACTCAGTTTAATGGACGATATCTGTCTAGAAAATTCAGACCATGATTACTTCTCTGGGGAGCTCGTAAGTAGGTGCATGTACTGCTGACTTAGACTGTCTTCCAGTGCTCTCCTGAGATGATCTCATCACGAAGCAGAGAGCCAATATTCAGATTTAATGCAAATTTTCAGCCTAATTAAGGATGGGGCTCCATAGGAAGATCACACCCTCAGACTGCTTGGAAAGATTTAAATGATGCCTTGTCCTTCACTCCCAACATGCACCAGGGAGGTATATTTGACTAGAGGATTGTCATCTTAGCCAGACCTAAGATCTTACCTGTGGGAGATCGTCTAAATACAATTTAAGTAGAAGTCAGATGAAAATGAGCCAGGATTTATCCCTGGAGGAAGCTAGATTATAGATGTAGGGATTTTTAGTGGTGTGTCTGAGACGTTTGTGTACTGGAGATAGAGCAAGACACCACTGCTATTCACATACCCAGGACACCCCGAGACACACACACACACACACACACACACACACACACACACACACGGAATTCGATCCTGTATCAATGACTAAAGACGGAGAAACTGGCTATCATCCGGTACTACAGCAGATACCGGAAGCCCACAGGCACAGCGCTCAGGACCCACCCAGCACGCCGTGTGACTTCATTACCTTTCTCTCTGGTGACTCTATTATCTTCCAGTCATTGAGCTTCAGCTGGTGCAGTTCATCAAACTTCATGCTGACATCCTCCACAGACAGCTGCAGCATATCCCAGTAGCCAGCTAGATCCTGCGATGTTGGCCTTGGCATGGCGCTGGGGTCCTGTGGACACACAGGGACATTACGGGGCCAGCTCTTTCTTACTACGTCACTCAAAGAGTCCGACTAGGAGGAACTCCACTCATTTGAGACAAGGCAGGAGACGCTCCACGACCCCATAGAAGTTAACCTGAGCCCAGGCATGTGCCAACTGCTTAAAACCAGGCAGCATAACCCTTCAATGTTTCAGCTTGAAAATCCTGGGGGCTAGGATGTCGCTCAGTGGTAGAGGACTACTTGTCAAGTATTTGCAAACTTTCTGGGTAACACCCTTCAAACGGTTCGCAGCTCATAGACATAGTAGAGCCCCATGGCTTACTCAGAAGGGACAGGGCTGCACGTGTCTGGTGCTGAGACCACTGGGTTGCAGACATTTATTTCATGGTGTTTATTTTGATGGGTCCTAGCTCTAGTTCTGAGGATCAAGCATGACTTCAAAAGGTAATGTGAATGTAGTTTCCTCCCATGAAGAGCCAAGCCAATCTCTTGAAGGAACAGAAGATTCAAGAACACCCCCGCCCCTGCAACTTAGCCTGCCCAAGGGGTACCACTCAGCTACCCACAGGCAGATAACAGCTTATGGCCCCAGGGAGGGTCACAGGGGTGGGGCAGGGAGAGTGGGGATAGAAGGTGAACTCACAATGTGTCTGTCTGTTCTTCCTAAGTAGGATCCAGAGCCGGGCTTTGCTGTTTGAGCCTGTTCTTACATTGAACCACTAGAGGGCGACTTCTGTCCACACTGAAGCGGCATCATAAACTTCCTTCTGAGATACTGGGGCTTTCTGTCTGTCTTTTTTTGCTTGAGTGTGTAGAGGGAAGAGCTAAATCACGAACTGCCCACACCTGCACAACTTCAAGACACCTGTGTGTGTGTGTGTGTGTGTGTGTGTGTGTGTGTGTGTGTGTCTGGTTTTCCTTAGTGTTATTTCTTAGACTTAATGATTGGCAAACTACCTAAAATATCTACCACCAGCAGAATCCCCAGCAACTGTGAACCACAGCTTGGAGGGCAAATAACATTGCTGTCTTTTGCCTGTGTCTCCTGACACCATTCCTCAACAAGGGTCTTAGAGATCCCCCAAGAGAAGCCAAAAGAAAAGAAAGAGCCAGCCAGATGTTTTTGAACTTGAGAGGCATCAAAGAGGGTGAGGGTGGATCAGCTGCATCCAGTGCAGAAGAGGTGAGCATTTCATAAGCTGAAGGGTAAGCTTGGGCCTGATGCAGCAGGGGCTGTACCAAGACACCTCAGAGGCTGTCAGGCCACCCTGACCACAACTGCACGGCACACAGCATTCCTTACGATCCAACTGTTCGTCTTGCAAAGATAGTATGTTGAGGAAGGTAGCGCTTACACATAAGAGCCAAACATTTATCTACCCAGCATCATCTTTCAAGGTGGCAAACCTTCCAGATCATCCTTTATATGTCGACCAAGCTTCACGCCAAAGGTGCCATGTTCTAACTCTACACCTCACGATGACCTTTAATGGGCTAGCTGGAAAACGTTAGAGAAAACATTATCCTTAATGACCCGGATGAAAGACCTGGATCTGCAGCTCTGAGGGGCTGCACTTGCATATGCAGCAGGACATGTAAGTTGACTGTCTGCACACACGCTACCAAGCAGGGCGCCGTCAGAACACCGGCTGCCTCAGCCATGACAAGCGCCGCAGCGGCTTTTGCCTTTATGGAAAGTGTTTGACATTAAGTATCTGGATTATAAAATTGCCTAGGACTGTGAATACGATTCAGCTGTTTCTCATGGAATTATATGTGTAATTTAGTCAGACAGAACCCAAACATTGTGTGCACATGCAATAAATGGGTACATGCATGTGTTGGTATATGATGATTTGTATGCATGAACATACTTACAGGTATATAAACACACACACACACACACACACACACACACACACACACACACACGTTTCTCCTCTCTTTTCCAGGAAGACCCAGCATCTATGCCAAATGCATTCATAAATCTAACTCAAGACACATTAATTTCTGTCCTGCCTACAAGATATGCAAAGACCAAATGACTTCTAAGATCTCTTCTTAATCTCTTCACATGAAAATGTCTTTGCTCAACATCCTCATAGATGACTTTCTTTACTTGTGTGTGACCTTGGCCATCATATGAATTTCCTACCTCCTCTTCTGGGATTTTTCTGGGAGAAGAGCCAGTAGTGGAGGTACACCCAGACTCTCTCTCTCACCTGAATGCTCTACTCAGCCCCAGCCCCAACCCCAGCTTCCAGCTGGATCCTGGGCCTACCTAAGGTGTGAGTTGCTGGAGCCTGAATGTAGATAACTAGGGGTAGGTGTATGAGTCCCAGATGGGGTGCAGGTCCCTAGGGATGGGATGTTGGTCCTTAGAGATATGTGTGTGAGTCTCCAGAGAGGAAGTATGGGTCCCCAGGGCAAGATGTGTGGGTTTCTGAGGCTTGGGTGTGTCTCCAGGGCCAGAGTTTAAGTCCCCTGAGGTGGAGTGTGGGTCCCTAAGGCTGAGGTATGGCTCATCAGAGATTATTTGTGGGTCTCTAGTGTTGGGAAGTGGGTCCAGGGCTGGGTTATCTTCTCTCTCACCCATCTTCCTGCTTAGGAGCATGCCAACGAATGAGGAGTGTGGGGGTCTGAATGAAAACACCCGTGGGGTTGGTCGTATGTTTGAATACTTGGTCCACAATTGGTGGAACTGTTTGTGGGAGGATTAGGAGGTGTGGCCTTGTTGGCAGAGGTGTGTCACTGGGGGTGGGCTTTGAGGTTTTAAAAGCCGGGGCCATTCCCAGTTAGCTCTCTCTCTGCCTCTAGCTTGTGGATAAGGATATATAGGCTCTCAGCTACTGCTCTAGTGCCCTGCCTGCCTGCCTGCCGCCATGCTCCCCACCACATGAACACGCCCTCTGAAACTGTGAGCCCCTGGTAAACGTTTTCTTCTATACGTTGCCTCGGTCATGGCGCTGTGTCATGAAAAGTAACAAGGAGTCCGTGAGAATGCATGCACGCCACATCTCCCCCCCCCCCCCCCCCCGGGGGGGGGGGAGGGACGACCGTGCTACTTACCATATTCTGCTGACAAAGCCAGTAAAACTGCTGGAACTTCTGGGACATGAGCAGCTGGGCACTTCCCACGGCGCTCCTGATCTTTCCTAGAACTGTGAGACACAGGGCAGCTCAGGATCCGGTCCGACAAAAGGGAGAGTGTGCGGTGTCCAGCGAGCTGGGACCAGCACGGCCATCCATGCCTTTTTCCTGGGGCTGGAGCTTAGGGTGGACCGTGCTGAACACACCCATCAGCTGAAGTTTCCATTCCTTCCCAGCTCATGAGAATACACAAAGTTAGCCAAATGCCAGCTGTGAGGGTCCTGGAGATGGTTTAGCTCACCAAGGTGGTGGGCACTGTAAGATCTTTTTTAGGCCCTGAGTTTGTTTAGCTCTGATGCTCAGGTGAGGCCTTGTTGAGGAGCCATAGGCTCCAGGAGACCCAGGGAATAATACTGAGATGGTCACTCCTCAATTTTGAGAAAAGCACATTGGTTATCTTCCATCTCATTGGGTTTAATTAAATACTCCAGTGGACTGAGGGTACTATCTCATGGCAATGACATGTGTCTCAAGTACAGAGGAGCTACACAGAGGGCAGCCACACGTGAGGTCATGCCACACCTCGGAATCACCCAAAGGGTCATGAGTCACACAGTAGGTCAGACTCGCTGACTTATCAGACCCTTGGTGAGGTTAATGTTACCCGACTAACCATGCCTCCAGCGGGACTTTGTAGCCTTGGGCTACAAAGGATTCGTGATCCTCAATGGCTTTATGTGGGAAGCTAAATATTAACTTTTAAAAATAGTAAAGAATGTGTTTTTATCCACGCGAAGGATTTAACACACGGCAACGGTTTCTAGATTTAGACTGGGAAAATGGAAGGCTTTGTCTAGGAAAGCATAAGGGACAGAGAAGCTATGGTTCTTGCCCTTGAACTTCCTCATTGTCCCTCCTCTGCTTTCCCGTGAGTGCAGCACCGTCCGGAAGACAGTTGCTTTGTGGACGCCAGCTCACATAGGCCTCAGAGTCATCCGGGAGCCAATGGGAACCTTTCTTCCTGCTGGACCCTTTTATCTCTGCCCAGCTTCCCTCACCAGCTCCCGCTCATACGCCGCCCTCAGAACTCATACAGTGCAGTTTTCTAGACTTCTCTCTCTCTCTGTCACTACTTGATTAGGAGGCTTAGCTGCCATCTGTGAGTTTCTCCTTCAAGCTTCCAGGCAGAGCACAGACATCCACCCCATTCCAAGTACTTGAAATGAATTGTTGCGGGTTGGATCCATTCTCCCAGGCTTTTCTGGAAGAGAGCTGTGATTAGCATCTGTCTGCTGTGTGCCAAGGTTGGGGGCGGGGGACAGGTGACCTGGGGTTCTGTCCCTCTGGGAAGCACAGGCAGAGGACCCATTGCTATGCCTTGGAGGGCCGTGCAGTTCAACTGGCTGCTCAGACTCGTGAGGTTTTATTGAGTAAAGTCGAAAGAACTTCCAGATCAGTGGGAGACCAGCAAGCAGAACCTAGGGCAGTCTATGGTGCTCCCTACCACCACAGCCCAACATCCATCCCCAGGGGACGAAATTGAGGGCCGGAGACAGGGACTGAGTTACTGCAGCTTTACTCCCTGCAGCCAGCTCCCCAAAGACCAGTGGCGGCTACAACCAGTCCCAGGGCCAGTTATTGGAGGGCTGAGGATTGCACTCGGTGGAAAAGTCCACTGTTAGCATTAAGCGAGGAATGGCTTTGAGTACCAAGAACGCAGAGACAGAAAGAAACACCCTACATGTGCCCAACGCTGGCATCTGGCATCAAAAACTCCGACCCGACAGGCCAGCTGGCACAGCCGCTTCCACACTCTTCCCTGGCCAGACTTGAGGCCAGAAAGAGCAAGTGCTCGGAGGAATGTGTGGAGACTGCTGAAGACGGCGCTGCAGAAACAGTGGGCTGATAAGAGAGGGAGTGTAAGGGCAGGTGACTCAGAGGGCAACCGGAGAGCACTGTGCAGAAGGCATCCTTCGCCTGTTCAAAGCCAGGGTCGACCGCTGGACATCATGTGCTCTTGAAAGTGACTAAACATTTGGATGTGTTTTCTCCCTCCCTCCCTCCCTTCCTCCCTCCCTCCCTCCCTCCCTCCCTTCTTTCCCTCCCTCCCTCCCTTCTTTCCCTCCCTCTTCCTCCTCCTCCTTCTTGTACATTTTTATTCTCTAAAAATTGATCACGGAAAATTCCACATTTGTGCAAGATCAGGACAAGGAGTCTAGCAAGCACCTCTGTCTGTATCTCTTACAGCCACAGCCGAGGCTGTGAGTGACTCATTAGCCACCTGAAAGCATGTTTTAACCCACATTTCCCTTTCACCTTGTCGAACGGCATACATCCTCACTTCTCAGCATGGATTGATTGCCCGATATGGTCTAATTCTAGATTGCTTCTAGGATGTTCAAAAAGGTAAACCCCAGAACATTTCATCAGTGGGCGAATGAAACCACACTGGTTTCCTTTCAGCCTCAAGAGAAGGGGAGGTTACAGGTCTTGATATGTGGATCTCCATCAGACTGTGATGGGAAGAAGGGAGGGGGAAGAAGGGCTGGGATATGGAGGCCCCTGGAGATGGTTCAGGTCCAACATCCCTTTTTGGAAATGCTTGGGGAAGGAGAGTGGTGAACTGCAGATTATCTTGGATTTGGGGATGTTTGCTTACACATAATGAGACATTGAGGGATGGGACCCAAGTTTAAACCACCAGATTCACTTAAGCTTCATTATTCCTTCTCTGCATGGCCGGCAGATGCTCCCTACATCATATCAGCATTCACGTTTTGCCTGTGGCCTGTCCCGTGAGGTCAGGTGTAGAATCTCTCACTTGTCAGACCATGCCATTGCTCAAGGTGTTTTGAATTTTCAGATTTGGGTTCAGGCCCGTAGTGGTGGGGGGTGTAGGGATAGAGAGGTGCGTATGGGCAGCACTTTGAGCAGAGTCTCAAAGAAGTACAGAAAACACATCATCCTTCATTCACACCTGATGCCCTACAGGAGCATGATGAACAGTCTTGGTGTCCAGAAGATGAATGTTTTGCTTCTGGAAGGTGGAATTTCTGTTTCACTCTATCCTGTAGCACAAGTGATTGATAGTATTTAGAAGGGCTCATTTTAATCAAACTTGTGCTATAAAATTAAAGAAGCCATGAATGCATGTATTTGTTTTACTGACTTCCTTTCTTTAAATTGTAATAAAAAGCTGATTTGTTCTACAAAACTTGAAGCTTAAATACCTAATCTTTGTGTTCCTCTTAAAACAGAATTCTGCTGAAGTATCCATAAAAGACTGCAATTTATAATCTTTAGCACAGTGTGAATATATGGTGATTCTTGGTATGGACTAATGTGGTGCAGTTTTTGTCGCAGGTATAAATTAAACAGTGCCACGGAGATGAAGCATGGTGGAACGGGGCTAATGAGCAGCTGCTAATGGTAGGTGAACTTGGCCGCTTAGTGGATGGGGGCGATCCTATCCGAGGCCTATATTGTAAATAGCTTCCTGTAATTGCAGGGAATTTGAAGCGAAAATTCAATTTATTTTTTACCTCTATACTTGCCTAATTTTGTCAGAGTTTCAACAGTGTCCTCTTAAGGGCTGCAGATAAGGACTGGTACTCATCAGAATGCAAATTTTCAAAGAACCTGATGTAACCCTGGCCTTTGGTGTACCAAAAAAAAAAAAAAATGATTAGCTAACTTGGCTCTTTGAATTTATTTTTCACCTGTCTCATCTAATTTCTAATTCTATGAAAATTTCTTATGGAATACTGGCACCTCTCTAAAGATCTCAAGTGGACTTTTATAGAATTTGCGAAGTTGAAAAGGATCATCTGGTGTTGACAACCTCTCTGGGGATTCCCTGGCAATTAATTTTGCAGCACTGGAGGTGGGCACTGCTCCCGAAAATTTCCCTTCAGGCACCAGGCCTCCTCTCTTTCATGGCATGAGCATAAAACTGAGTTGTTTAGTTCCTCAAGGCTCTCCTCACACCCTTAGTAAGACGCTGGCCAGCTGATGACATGGCCAGCCTGACCCCCAAGCTGGGCAGACTCTCTGGCCTGGCTCCTGCCAGAAGTCTATAAGCAATGGGTACCCCATCAGCTTACGCAAGGACTTGCACATAACGTGCATGCATCCTCCCCATACTTAATGCGCTATCTGTACCCCGGAATCTGGTTTGCACAGAGGCCATCGTTACTCTCACCCTCCAGTCTGTTTTCTCCCCCATCTGTTTCAGGTACCCTGGCCAAATGGAGAGGGGTAGAGTTTCTCTTCAGCGCTGTGCTCCTTACCCATGTTCTGTTCGTCTCACATCTTCCCTGTCATTTGCTTGGTCCTGTGGGAATGTGCCCTGTAGCTGGGCATTCCCATCCATAGACCTTTGTACCCTTCATGGAACATGGCCCGGGAGACCCTGTGACAGGCATCTGATCCCACTGTGGTATGATGTGGCCACACTGGTGGTCATTTGTCCTGACTATGACAGGACATCGGATAACTGATCTCTAAAGGTCCCTCCGACTGCCTGGAGCTCTCAGCCTCCAACGGGGGAATGCTCAAGTGAGCAGATGTTTGGGGTGGGAGGAGTCATCTAGTCAAGGAGCCCCAACACCCATCACAAGACCCGACTGTACACGTGCTCCTGTGGGGGGGTCTTGAGAGAGCCCCAGCTCCGTACAGTGACCAAACAAGGGATTTTTGTTTGTTTCAAAAGACTTAGTAAGTTTGGGCTTCGCTTCATATCCTTACCCATTTGGTTTAGTTAATACAAAAATACCCCCAACTCTAGTTCTCCAGCCCTTTCAGCAGCTCCTAAATATTTCCATTTTTGTATTGAAAGTATGAGGCCTGCACGGCAGGACTTAACCCGAACCAGTCTGTATTTGGCTCTGGCTAGCCTTTATTAGCCACACAGTGCCGAGTAAACTAGATCCATTCATTCAGTTCAGTGAACTGTGATTACAAAATTATAGTTTGGGCAAAAATTATTTCATGTAATGGAAATTTCAATATTCAGAGCTCAGAGTTTTGGCTTAATAAACCATTTAATTTAATCTTAATTTTAAAAGTGTGGAGACCAATGACTGTTGCTAAAATGAGAACTAGACTTGGAGGTTATCTTACTTGTAAATATTGTTAGGGAAAGGTGAACTTGATTAATTTTGGGATAGTTGTATGGGCAAGTCATGCAGGTGGGAGACACAGTTAGTCATGTCATCTCTGCTCACAAGGAGACACAAGTGTCCAAGAGATTAGAATTTAGGAATGTAATAGAGTTTGCACTCCCTGTCCCCCATACTCGAGGCTTACAGTGTTGAAGTCATGTTCAGCGGAGAAAAGAACATGTAAGTCAAAACCAATAGCTGCTATTTCAGGGTTAGGGCCATGTGATGCTCCCACCCCACCCCTGAGGGCACAAACCAATGCCCTGGCATTCTAGAAGTGCTTATAGAAGATGGGGAGGACCATGAATGTTGCTGTTCATGAAGCTTGCCCACCTTCCCACCTTCTCTTTCTTCCCAATTCTTGTTTGCAGAGGTCTTTGTTAAGGTACCAAGGATGCGTACAACACACCAACTGTTGATCTCAGCATTCAAAGACCCAGAAATCTCCAGGGCGGTGCAAAGGCAACCCTTGAGAAACATCAGTCCCATCACGGTACTGACACTTCAGCCAGGCAGGTGTAAAGGGCAATGCTTAGAGTGGTGGTCTTCTCAGGAGCCAGGCTACAGCTTCCTGCTTCTAAGCTCCGTGTCTCTTTTGTGTCGGAGTCTCTCTCTCTCTCTCTCTCTCTCTCTCTCTCTCTCTCTCTCTCTCTCTCTCTCTCTCTCTCTCTTTCTCTGATCCCATCTGCTTTCTGGGCTCTCAGTATAACACCAGTCCACTTTGTCCACAAAGTCACCTAGGGGTTTCCACATGGAAAGTACCTCTCGGATCTCTGAGTTTTTGAAGTATTTTATCCATGCTTCTCTCATTGTCCTGCTCCTCCTGCCTATGGCTTCTCCTGGTCCTACTTCCCTCACCCATACCTTCTATGCTGAAGCCTACTCATTCTTGTATCATTCTGACCTACCAACAGTGGCTAGCCCATGTGAGTAATCAATAAACACCCAATGACCATAAACATCACTGACAAAGAGTCTAGAAGATGACACTCAATCAAAGCCACTTAAGTGTTAAATAGCACACTAAGAGAATGTAACCAGGAGGTGGG
Organism: Peromyscus leucopus; assembly: GCF_004664715.2. Classification (NCBI taxonomy): domain Eukaryota; kingdom Metazoa; phylum Chordata; class Mammalia; order Rodentia; family Cricetidae; genus Peromyscus; species Peromyscus leucopus. Next base: position 4,833,818 of record NC_051077.1, on the reverse strand, counting down.
GGCAGTTTACTCTGATCTACAGTTGGCCGAGAGGGGCGTGCTTTCCCAGAGCCAAGGGTAGTCAGGAACATATCTCCTACGGCACAACTGTGATAATGGATCGTATGGCCACTTCAGTTAGCACAGAAGTACTTTTGGGACACAACAGGAAATTCATAGTTTTCGTGGATTCCCTCAGAGAGAAGAAAATTACAACCTGTGGCCACGCCTCAGCCTGGACACTTCCCTTCTCAAGTCTTCATCCTTCATTTAAGAAAGAACTGACCTCCTGTCTCTGTATTATTTCCACAGCCCTGTTGCAATGACCTAGCAGCCTAGGCATTCTCCATGGACCACAGATGGTGTCTCCCAGCAGTGGTCAATCATAAAGACGTATACTGTATTGGGGGTAGTGGCTCCATAGTCTCTGAGACAGCGGAAGAAAGTGGACACAGTGAGGGTGTCTCCAGACACAGAGCATTGAGATTCAGAATTGTAAACATGCGATGCAGACACCCAGCATGGGGCAGGGCAGAAGGTGAGAGGGAACCCCCAGTGCCTTCCATGTTTTGCTGGTAACGTCATCTTCCATCTTGTAATGGTGAGCACTAAGATGCTTATGTGACATGGTTAGCACAGACCTTGGCAGGCAGTGCAGGTCAACAAGCATTGCCTTTAAAGAGTGTCCAACCCTTGGGAAAAGTAAAGCATAGCCTAAGCATGGAGAACAAAATACGGAGGGACCTGTTATTCTACAAACAGAGCAACCACTGTATCCACATCTGCACGTGCAAAAGCAGATCGGACGGAACCTTGAGGATGTACAAGAAGGGCAGAAGGTCCAAATGGTACAACTCTCCTGGCAGGTGAGGAGATGTTCTAAAGACATGGATGCCCCTCTTTGGTTGTCAGATTAATGGACTCCAAAGAATCGAAAAAAAAAATGTCCTAGGAATCCCATGATGGCGGAAAGGAAAGCCTGGAGAGCTGGCCGGAGGAGGACCTCATACACAGTTCTCACAGCCTACACAGGCACACTCACATCTTCTGGTTTTCATTTCATCTTTTCTACAAATGTGACATTGCTACAGAAAAAGCTGAGAGAAGCCAGGAGCTCTCTCTTCTTGATTTGGCCAAATTAACGGAATCCATTTTCCTTGATCAACGTGCTTACTAACTTAAGGATGGGTGGGTTTATTAGTGTAGCTGCCTCATAACAACGTAGAGGTAAAAACAACAGTTTCTGAATCCTGCTCTTTCTGTCCCCCCTTCTCCTTCCTTCCCCCCTTTCCCTCACCTCTCCTCTCTCTTCTCCCCCCATCCCTCATTCCCTCCATGCCTTTCTCCCTCCCCATCTCATTCTTTCCCACCCCCTTCTCCTCTTCTCTCTCCTCCCTCCATCAATTTCTTTTCCTTTTCCCTTCCTCCCACCCCACCACCCAGCCTCTGGGGAACACATTTCCACCTTACATCACCTGATTCCACTTCTTGGTGGTGCTTTTCTTCAAGTAAGAGAGAGGGAGGTGGAGAACGAGTCTTTAACTCTCTATGTGGAGAAGCAGGGACCTGAGAGCCTGAGGATTTGGACAGGTCTGCACTGGGCATGCTCAGTTGGAGGGTCCCGTGGGTAGAGCCCTACTGCCCCTGTAGTGGGGACTTCTTGCTTAGCTTCAGTGTTCCTTTAGCATAATGTTGGGGACTATAAAAATGGGACAAATAGCCAGGCGGTGGCGGCGCACGCCTTTAATCCCAGCACTCGGGAGGCAGAGCCAGGCGGATCTTTGTGAGTTCAAGGGCAGCCTGGTCTCCAAAGCGAGTTCTAGGAAAGGCGCAAAGCTACACAGAGAAACCCTGTCTCGAAAAACCAAAAAAAAAAAAAAAAAAAAAAAAGGGACAAATAATAAGGATGCTGCAAATTAAGTGATCAGAGAACTGGTTAGTGGAATAAGAGGTGTAGCACACCATTAGGAGAGAGTTAGTGCAGGTTAATCTCATACTCAACCCACCTAATGAAGCAAAAACCAGCCAAAGGGAGAGCATGCCCCCTGGACCCGAGAGCTGCCTTTCCTTTCATGGTTTATGTTGCTTCTCGGGATTGGGTGGGGGCAGCAGAGAACATTTTGTTTTCCTGGGCTCAAAAGTGGAAGAGACATCTCCCTATTGATATATTGACATTTGTCCACTTGCCTCACTGAGAAATTACCAGTCCAACATACTGTGAGGAAAGACAAACTCTTACTTTCTTCCGAGAGGTCATTCTCCTCCGCTTCTCTCTCCATCTCTTTACACCAGCCTTCCATCCTCTTCGTCTCCGTGTGCAGCAATTTCAGAAACCACGAGCCATCCCTGCGGCATGGAGACATCCTCCCGCTCTCCACTGTGTCCAGTGATGGCTCCAGCCAGGGATCGGGTGGAGGCAGGGTGGAAGTGTCCACCTGTGTCCTGTAGTCCTCCCTGTAACTGAAGAGGCCCTGCGTCCGCACAGTCCTCAGTGCCCCATACTGGGTCGGGGTACTGGGCTCTGAATGTCGCTGGAAGGAGGATCCGAACTGCAGGCCCTTGTCCTCCATGGTGATGTGTCCAGGGAAGCCCTCCAGCTCTAGGTCAGCCTGCACAGCAGCTGTGACACTGTTGGAGCGCTTGAAACGACCGTGTCTGGAAAAGGAGGGGAGGAGAGAGAAAAGATGCAGCCTTCTTCCCAGACCTTTCACTGGACACTCCCGAGCCCCAGCGCTAACACCGACTGACAAGTTCAACTCAGTGTGCTTCAGTGTCCCCGTGAGGAACACAGGGTGTGACAAAGGAATGGACCCATTTACCAACCAAGTACACTGAGTGAATGAGAACGGTGTTCAATGGCTACCTTCTATCCAGCACAATGGTTCTCAACTTTCCTAATGTTGTGACCCTCTAATATAGTTCCTCATGTTGTGGTGACCCCCCCCCCAACCATAAGATTAATTCTCGGCAACTTCATAACTGTAATTTTGCTACTGTTATGAATCATAATGTAAATATCTGCTATGCAAGATATCTCTGATATGTGACTCCCCAAAGGGTCACAACCTGAGGTGGTGAGTCACTAGTCTAGTCTAGAGACATGCTATATTTAAGAACTGCAACCTATATATAAAGCAATATATATATATATATAGATCTGTAGATCTCTAGGTTATAATCTGGATTTCTTGGCAGTTCACATCTTTCTGGTAGGGTCCTGAGACCCGTCGGGGAGGACTGTCCCCTGCAGTGTACCTAGGAGAGGGCACCTGCGGCTGTCAGCATAGAGCTTGGTACTCTTCTGCTGCTATGTAGTTGGCAAATATGTTCCTTGATACTAAGACAATCATTTTTCTGCACTGGTTCAAAATAATTCACCTAGCCGGCACAGTGGTTCACTCCTTTAATCCCTGCACTTGGGAGGCAGAAGCAGGTGGGTCTCTGTGAGTTCAAGGCCAGCTCGGTCCACAAAGTGGGTTCCAGGACAGCTGAGGCTACACAGAGAAACCCTGTCTTGAAAAACCACACACACATGCACATAAAAATAATAATGTCACAGATGCACAGGTGTGTCCTATACTTTTAGGTAAAACTTATGAAATGGGACAATTCCAGGACATGGCTGACGTCTGGCTTCCTCCTTCCCTTCTTCCTGCCTGTCTGTGTTTCTCTTTCTCCCTTATGATTTCCAGCATTAGGAGGCGAGACACACATCTGCCCTGCCTCCAGCCTGCTCTCCTTTTGAGAATGGATTCTGGATAAAGGACTTTGACCTTCCAAGTCTGTGAGCTATGATGCAATTTTAATAGGTGGTAAATCACTTTGAAAAGAATTATTCCCTTCCCTCTAAGAAAGAAAAAAAAAAAAACCAACAAGACGTGACCCATGTTCATTCATACTTGAGCGACATAAACGGGGGAAAGCAGAAATGAATGGCCTGTCTCTGCAGGCAGCATGAATTACTGATGGCCGGTGCAGCGGGATCCAGACTCTTACAGCCCAGGATTAGCGAGCAGCTGGCTTGGGGGACACAGCCAACCTGGGGGTGGGGTCGGTGGGGTGGGGTGGGGGAGTTACCGCTTTCCGTCTTCTACTTGTACACCAACAGAGTGGTACTCCCGTAGGCCTCTGCTCTCCGTGTCGGAATCCGTGGCTGTTTCTACCTAATTCAACACAGAACATCTCGCTTTAGACCTGAGGCGGGGGAGCTATTCAGTGACTACATTTCTTCTTGTTCATTTGCTGTAATTAACTGTGTATTTGTTTATCAATGCAGAAATGCACTTGATCCAGTTAAGCAGAGAGAGAGAGAGAGAGAGAGAGAGAGAGAGAGAGAGAGAGAGAGAGAGAGGCACATTCATTTTTGTATAATTATGTGGCTACCAGGGTTTCATTGAATTTTTACATAACTGCTTGAACTCAAGGCTGCACTTGAGTCTTTTAGACATATGCAGATAAAACTGCTTAGTTGAGCTCAGGCAAAAAAAAAAAAAGAAAAAAAATATATAATATAAAAGTCTGCTGAGTGCATTGTCACAGGACGTGAAAGCTCTTATCACACTGTGCAGTGGAGGAGGTGAGGAGCGTGTGACCAAACGCAGCTAACAATGACAAATAAGCAGTCTCAGAGGAGTGGACCAATGGCTGCAGCCGCACACAGAACGACACAGCACGGGACGAGAGCACCTTCGGGGACGTGAGGAAGCCTTGTGGCGGCGGGGATGGCCAGCAGGCGGCTCAAGGTGACAACAGAGACAGGCATCGTGAAGAGGATGCTCACCACGGCCCCTGTTTGCTAAGAGGTTCCCACAAACCCACCAGGCATTTGAATGACTGTCAGCTATGGGAAGCTGTCACACAGGGGGTCCCCGTGGCAGGAATTCTGTGAGGCCAAGGCTGGTGAAGCCGTGGAGATCCTTCCAGACACCAGACAGCCTCCGCTTTACCCAAAGCATCATCTGAGGCATTGGCAGGATGGTTGAGCGCAAATCCAAATGTCATAATATAAAAACACATTTTCTTAAAAATCTAACAGTCACTACCAGGGAGTACAAAGCAGTTAGCACCTTGCCACTGTACCATGTGTTGAGGAGGAGAAACCACTGGCCCAGGGCTGATGGTGATCTGTGGCTGCTCCTCCAGGCCCCAGGAGGCCAGGGGATGTAGTGGTCATGTTTGTGCATAATTTGCTTGAGTAGGAGCCAGATACTGACTCAATGTCCTAAGTTTTTATCTATCTGTCTGTCTATCTATCTATCTATCTATCTATCTATCTATCTATCCATCCATCCATCCATCCATCCATCCATCCATCCATCCATCCATCCATCCATCTATCTATCTATCATCTATCTATCTATTCATCCACACAAAGACCCCAGTGGTGTTCCTAGAGAACCAGGAAAGGTGAGTAACTTGCCCAAGGGCACTCAGCTTATTGGAGGCAGTGCCAGGATTCCAGCCCAGGTGCCTGTGACCTCAGAGCTCTGCTCTGCACCCCTCATGGCCAAGGAAGTCTCAGAGCTTCTGCCATTTCTAATCAAAGGGTGGATTTGATTAGATTTCCTATCCCCACGAGTCAGTTTTACAAGGAGACAGATGCTGGATGAGAGAACAGTGGTGCCAGGTTCCGACAGCTGGAAGGAGGGAAGGATCAAATACAGAAAGAACATTCTGGAATGTTCTTCCTGTTAGGGGGTCACCCTTCTGCCTCCTATTTCTAAGTGATCATGGCCCTATTCAATTGTATGTGCCTTGCTGGCCATGCAGATTACTGGTACTTCACATGAAAGATCTTAATATAAATGAATATGTTTAAAATTCTATGTCAGGACACAGGGAGCTACCATTTATTCATTCATTTATTTTGCCAGGGGTAGAACTCAGGGGCTCTGCATACGCTAGGCAAACACTCTACTCCTGAATTCCACCCCAGTTCTGCCTTGTGTTCTGACTATCTACAATTCTATGTTGTGAATGAAACCTAATTTACTTATTTAGTCTTCAATGGGGGATAATTTGGTTAGTTCTAGCTTTCTGACATTGTTTATGATGACTCATATAAATGTACTTGAGCAAACTTTTGAGAACATCAAAATGATGAGAACATCGTATGATGCTCTGTGGCTGTTGAGTCATTTTTACAGCTTTTGAAGATTTCACCACTTATTTTTTTGACACATGATCTTACTATGTCACCCAACCTGGTCTCAAATTTAAGATTCTCTTGTCTCAGTCTCCCAAGTTCTGGCTTATGGGCATGCACCTCCACGTCTGGACTTACATTGCCAAATTTGAGAGATGAATAATGTGAGTGACATAAATTAGCATGAGTTCTCTCAGAGAGATTTTTGAAGTGGAAACAGCATACATTTTTATCATAAAAATATTGAAAATAGTTGTCTAATTTACTTCACTCCTGGGAATGCAGCTGAAAGAGATGGTGATACATTCTGACCCATGTGAGGTCTTCATCGCAGTATTATTTGTAAGGGGAAATATAGGAAAATAGAGGCTGCGAAAGGACTCTTCAGTAAATCATTATTTAGTCATGATGATGGATGTCCTGCAATTATTTAAATGATGGCTGTAAAGTTAAAAATATAAAAAATGCTTTTGATGGAGTTAGACTAAAGTGTATGGATTGGCAGGCATCACTGGCCACAGTATTAGGAGACATATGTACACACACACACACACACACACACACACACACACACGGGGGGGGGACGTGGGGGGAGAGAGAGAGAGAGAGAGATGCACACACACAGAGACATATCCTACATAGTGACCAAAGAACGATAGCCAGGCGGTGTTGGCACACGTCTTTAATCCCAGCACTCTGGAGGCAGAGGCAGGTAGATTTCTGAATTCAAGGCCAGCCTGGTCAACACAGAGAAACCCTGTCTTGAAACAAACAATCAAAGGGCTGGAGAGATGGCTCAGAGGTTAAGAGCACTGGCTGCTCTTCCAGGGGTCCTGAGTTCAATTCCCAGCAACCACATGGTGGCTCACAACCATCTGTAGTGAGATCTGGCGCCCTCTTCTGGCCTGCAGGGATGCGTGCAGGCAGAACACTGTATACATAATAAATAAATAAATCTTAAAAACAAACAAACAAAAAGAACAAGACTCCCCAAGCCCAAAAGGAACTCAACATCTGCCAACATCTGCCAACATCTGCCACCCCGAGAGGAGAAAGGTAGGGGAAGGAGAGAGCTGCTATGATCACAGCGAAGAGAAACCAAGGAGCTTCCTGAGGAAACTTGCTCACCAGTGTGGATAAATCAAAAACATGGTGCAAAACGTCTGCATAGATCCATGTCGAGAAGATCCCCTTAGGATGGAGAACTGACCCAAAGAAAGACGAATCAATAAAGCCCTTCTGAGTGAGGCTGGAGGCAGGAGCTGTATTGGGGCGGGAGTTCCCCAGCTAACAGTGAAGAACACCACATAAACAAGTAATTCTGAGGTGACTGAGAGCACCTTTACACTCCTAGGAATGGCTACTTCCAGTTCTTGCAGGGCTCTATACAGAGGGAAGCAGTGAGCGGGGAGCCATGAGGCTAGGGTGAGCATGGCATCTGTGGATATGATCTGCTTGAGAAACAAGCAATTTGATGGAGATGGTCTACACGTGTCTCTGAGTATGTGCATATATCCACACACTGTATGGATGTCTGCAGGCCCAAGAGGAAACGTGATAAGGCATAAGCCTAAGGAATTCTTTCCTATGCCCATGTTTTCTCTCTCACCAGACCAGGTTTGGCACCAAACTGTAGCAAAGTAGTCTCAGCCTGAACTGCTGCTGGATCCTGAGGCAGAAGCCTGGAGTACACCTGAGCTCCCAACTGGAATCTTGGCTCTCCAAACAAGCTCTTTGGGCTCTATCTTGTAAGCCTTCCTCGAAGCAAGGCAGATGTATTGCTTTTGAGATTAAGCTCATGTTTCCTTCAGGGGTCCATTCTAAGTCCAGGAGCCAAACAGGATGGCTTATGGAGGAGCTTGGAGGTTCCAACATAACAACAATGGAAGCGTGCGCACGCGAGCGCGCGCCATGTGCTAAGTGCAGTGTAGGGATAGTCATCTCAGTAGGACCCCCCACAGGAATTGTCACAAAGGCTTCCGGCGATGCTGCTCACTGTGGTAGCTTGGGAAGCGCCTTGTGGTGATTGTTCCCGTGACAGAGATATGCCCAGGCCCACGGGAATGAAGACTTCCTGCTTTCTCCCAAGGTGGTTTCACAAGTACACACACCCACACAAAACGAAGACCTGTCCACAACAGACACTCCATACACTGATAAAACCGAAAACCAAACCAAACCAAACCAGACAAAAGGAAAAGGTTAAATAGGCCCTTCATGGTGAAGAGTGAGGGAGCCAGATGACAGATAGCTCCAGGTCTGATGACCTGTGAAGGCACTCCAGAGGACACAGCCTCTTCTTCTCACCCCAGGGCTGGAAAGGTCAGCTCCAGATCTGGTTTAAAGTCCAGAGCTCTGAAGAACCGACCACGTGTTCCTAAGGCCGAGTTCACCATGTAGGGTCCAACCATCTAAGGAACAGGGGGTGTGGAGTGCATGTTTACTCTAAGCTGGGCAGGAAGGGAGGATAGGGTGAGGGACGTGGCCACGGAAAGAGCACTACAGGAACCACATGGTGCAGAGAGCCGCAGGCTCCATTTAGATCCTGGAGCCTAGTCTTTAAACAGTGTTCCTTTATTTTTAATTCTGTGTATGTTTGTGTCTGTTTGTGCATGTGTGCATGAATGCCATACCTGTGGAGGCCAGAGGCGCTGGATCTCTTGGGGCTGTTCTAGGCTTCTGTGAGTTGTCTGACATGTTCCTATCCTCTGCATGAACAGTGCATGCTCCTAACCACTGAGCCATCTCTCCAGGCCCCTGGATCTTAGTTTTGACTATACAGGGTCACATGATACCTGTAGACTAGGAGTGGTTACTCCAGGAGCCAATGGGTCATAATGTTCATCAGAGAGGGCGACATTTACCAACTGTATGCTGTGTGCATTCACAGGCTCTGCCCAAGTTTCCCCAGAGAAGGAAGGCTCTGGGGATGATGGTTTAAAAGAAAATGGTCCCCAAAGGGACTATTAGGAGGCATGGTCTTGTTGGAGGAAGTGTATCACTGAGTGGGCGGGCTTTGAGGTCTCTTTCCTCAAGCTTCACTGAGTGTGACAGTCAGTCGACTTCCTGCTGCCCCGAGTCAAGATGCAGGACTCTCAGTTCCAGCACCATGTCTGCCTGCATGCCACCATGCTCCTCACCATGATGATAATGGACTGAACCTCTGACACTATAAGGGAGCCACCTCTATGTTTTCTTTATAAGAATTGCCATGGTCATGGTGTCCCTTCACAGCAATAAAACCCTAAGACACTGGGTAGCTGGGCAGGGGTCTGGGCCAGGCAGGAAGCAGTGCCCTTCAGAGCCGGACACCATGTGGACGGCCCTTCTCCATAAGCCAAGGACAGAGAAAGGCTGTTCCTGGGTCAGGCAGGGTGGATAATCCCAGCAGGGTACATGAGGGATGCTAAGGCAGGCTCCTCTGGTGCAGAATTACTTCCCAGTTTAGTTTCTATTCTCTGGGCAGCATAGCTCTGTCAGGGCTGTGGGAGGCCACTTCCCGGGCTTCATCCATCATGGTGGCACTGCACAGCCATGCACTCTCAGGGCAAGGCACTTACCCTCCCTGGTCAACTGTTTCCTCTCCATTGGTTGGGAATAATGACACCTGGTCCACAGGGTCACTAGAGAGGATTAAGTGAGGACATGGCAGAGAGTCAGGGGCAGGCACAGGACACAAGCTTCTTCTCTATGTCTGCTTCATGCCCCCCAAGCACTGGCTTGTCTCTAGTGCCTGGATGCCTATGAATGGTCTTTCACTTGTTTCAAAGGCTACTCCTCTGAGTCTTCACTCTTACTGGTGGAGCTGGGACCTGGCCACATCTCCTTGTTACCCTGACATTTGTGTTTCTCCGACTAGACTTTGAGTTTAGCTTTTCAAAGGATTTTTATTTAGACACCCGTGAAGTTCCAGGTTCATGTAATTTTTTTTTTCTTTCTCCACAGAAAAAGGAAGTCGAGTGAGTTTACCACCTGGTGTCATGGCGTTCACACATATCTCCACTAAGCATTCACCACCAATACAGCCATCCACTCCATACCCAACATGAACTGAGAGCTGGCTATGAGCCAGGCACTGTGCTAGGTGCTGGGGTACTGAGAGACAGGAGGCATGGGCCCAGCCTCCACAGAACACAGTGAAGGAGGACAGTGCCTGGAAACATTCACCGAGGCACAGACTTGGCCAGAGGTGTGTGGGGTCCAGCCGTGAGGAGGAGACACTGTGTGTGAGTCTAGGTGCAGGCCCAGCTAGGAGGAGCACCAGGAAGTGTTGTGTCCCTTTGGAGCGTGACGATCCGTCTTTATAAGCTCCTTTTAGTTTCTCAGAGGTGAGACTTTCTCCTCAGTCCTAGGGTGGGCCGCTGATGGACAACCATGGCAAAGAACACCAGGGAGAGTTTGAAGACCTGGTAGTGATATGTCCTTGTGTATTTGGGGAACTCTGGCTCCTTACTACAGATGTGCCTAGAGAGAGAGAGAGAAACGGCGAATGTCCCGCACTTTCCCTGTGTCTAGGACCCCTCAGGCTTTCAAGTTGTGTGTTTACCTGGGGTTGGGGCTGAGTTATACCTAAGGCTTGGCGAGGGTTCTGTGCAACCGTGTAAAGCACCCAGCAAAGTGCCTGGCACATAGAGCCAGGACAGAGAGGTGACAAGAGCAGTCATAGGAAGAATCCAAAGAAGAGAGAAGAAAAAAAAAATAAACAAAAACAACTTCATGCGAACTTGGATTGGAGACGTTGGATACTTACATCTGACCTTGGGTAGGGTTGATGATCAGGGAATTCAGAATCCTAAACAAAACAACGAAGCCACAGTGTGGAGACCCGGCTCAAGGACCCAGGCCAGTGGGCTGACGCCCCCCTGGTTTCTGCCTGTCCCCCCCAGGCCTCTGTGCACCTCCTCCTTGTAGGATGTGTGTGTGTGTGTGTGTGTGTGTGTGTGTGTGTGTGTGTTTAGAATTAACCGTTATGACTTTAAAACCTGCCAGACACAGGCCGAGCGGAGGTGCAAAAAGCAAGAGGCAAATTCCAACAGCAAAGCTTGGCCTGAGCACCCAGGTCCACTAGGGCTTGGATGGAGGAGGTCACCTGAGGCCACTCGTGAGGCAGGACCCCTCCTATTCCGTGTTAAGTGTGCTTCCCTACACCCAAGCCAGGCTCCCTGAGTCAGTGGAAGAGTAGCAGGACCAGCCAGGTGGGTAGGCCTAAGGGGACTGCGGGGCAACCTCGCAGGGTCTGAAATGGCAGGGTGTGGCTCTTATATGTAGAGGTCTCTGGGGCAGACGGCTGTGTGAGAAAGGGCCCAGCCACACGCTGCCCCAGTGGGGCACATCCTTCGCTCCCCACATAGCACTTGGATCTGTTTGCTTCATTATTCTCTACACTCCTTGAGGACTGGAAACTGAAATGTTTTCAACAGATCACTGTGGCAGGATCCCCTCACCCCCTTTACAGGCATCTGGATAATCTAGCCACATCCGCTACCTAGCCGTCAGCCCGGAGGGCCACACTTCCAGGGGTCCCTAGGTATCGGGGCATCTCCTCTCCGTGGACCCTGCTCTGGCCTCTCTCATGCTGTAGCAGGCACGGGTGGCCTCTCAGCCTTGACTAGCCTGCTTCTGTTCAGGGGCCAGACTTGGGGGCTGTGACTTGAATTTCAGCTCAGCCTACGCCGGTGCTAGAGAGGGTGGTCAGGGGAGACTACCTGGACCCCGATGGAGGAACAGCGGCTTTTGAGCAGTTCTTCAGCCTTGGACGCCAGGATCGCCTTTTCGCTGGTCCTCGTGGAGCTGCTCTGAGCGTCAGCGGCATGGCGCTGAGCGGCAGCTGTCTCCAGGGCCAGATTCAAGGCCTTGTTGCTGTCCAGACTGTCCATGGAGTTGTAGAGGCCACGGCTATCCTGGGGCCACGGGGACATCCTCTGGGCGCGGCCGTCCTGGTAGGCATCCTGTGTGGATTCTGTGCTGCTCTGGGCCGTCACCGAAATCAGAGGCTTGGAGGTGGTCCGCGGGGGCACCGGGGGAGGTGTCTTCTTATAATTTGTGTAGGAGACAGCTATAAGAGAGAGAGAGAAAAAAAAAGGCTCAGTCAGTTGAATTCCTCCATGGAGCTGGTCTACAGCTCTGATATGCACACTCCTCACAGCCCAGTTAGTCTGTTTCTGGACATCTGGCCTTAGGAAATCAGGCAAAAAAAGGGCAAGATTCTGTTGTGCTTAAAGATACCTGTATGGACATATGTAATGATAGAGAAAAATTATAAAAGTACCTAAGTATCCAGCAATACAAGTTAGAAACGTGTGTGTATGTGTATGTGTGTGCCCGCGTGTCTGTGTCTGTGCGAGACAGAACAACTCTACACTAACTTCACAGAGGTCATGGTGTTGTGCTAAAACCCCCTTTTACCACACTAGGTGAGGGAAGCAGGCAGGGACCCACATCAGAGACAAAAATGCAGTGCACACGCAGGGAATCCCTGGTGTGAGAAACCCATGTCAGGCAAACAGCCAAGTGACAATATCTGCCGTTTTCTCTCTTCTGATTGTATAGTCTAGAAAGATCTTTATGATGAGTAGTTGTTACTTAACACTGACAGATGAAGTGTAGTGAGCTTATCATGGCAGCGTGTTAAAGCTGATGAGTGGGGATTTTTTTTTAAAGAGCACTGTGGGAAGAGTCAGAATAGAAACTGGTAGAGAGATGGCTGCCACAAATCACCCTGAGCTTTGTCTGCCCCAGAGGAAACACCTGAAGTCCCTTTTTTTTTTCTCTTCTCCAAAGATCTTTTGCTCACAGGGGTTCATCATCCCTTAAGGAGAGGTATTAAACACTGAGAACATTCTTGATACCATTTTCAGATTCAGATACATACATGGTAAGATTCCTGTTCCACCCATGCTGACATTGCCCCATGGCTACCTTTCATACATACCCCAAGACTCACACTCCTCATGCTCTACTCCCTTGGCCCCAAACTGGAAAGCCTGTGTTACTGTCTGCAGTACCGTTCCCTGCCTGTGATTCACCCCGTGGGATGGCATCCCCCTTGGAGATTTTCTGGATGTCTCTTGGAATCCCAGCCCTCCCTCGCCTCACACTAAATTAGTTCTAAAGTGTGACCGATGGAGACATCTGTGTGGTGTCTCTTTTGTGCCTCATTTCTCTGGTCGCAGAGTCTGGGGTCCACATGACCAGGGTCCTGGGATGGGTGGGATGTCCGGGCTTTTGAACCACTGCCCTGTCCCACATCCTCCCCAATCAGCTCTGGGAGCTTCCTGTCACACCAATGTTCTTCTCACTCTACTCCTTCTCCTTAGAATGTTTCCTTTGCTTTTTCCCGTCTCAACTCTGCCTCTGACAATGCTGTCTCCCCAGACCTTTCCTGAGTTCTTCCACCAAAGACCAGCACCCCCACTCATTCCCTCCTCTACTGGTGACCATTTGTTGGGGTCTGGGCTCTTTTTAGTCTTGGAAACACTGACCTTGGTTTCCTCTATGCCCCATGGGTGGAACATGATTACAGCCCAGATTTGCTGAAGATCCAATAACTTCACAGTACAGCCCAAGTCACCAAGCAGAAGACCACAGGAATCCCAGAGCTAAATTCTAAAATAGAAATGCTGTGTTCTCAATGTGGGACACTGAGAAAAGCCACATGCCTTGAAAGGTGATTTTTTTTTTGTCTATAAAAATTTTGAGAATTGGTTTGTGCTTCTCAGATAATGAAGGTAAAAGGCAGTAGCCTCAACATTTTAAAGCTCATTCAGAACACGTTTGGGGGGACACGGGAAAAACACCACAAAAACGCCAAGTCCAGCTAGCCAACTGATTAGGCTAGAGAGGCTGGCTGGCGGCTGGAAACACACTGCTGGTGGGCATGTCCTTTGGCCTCTCTGAGTCTCCACAGGGTATGTGTGGTCCAGGAGAGTAGAGAAGGTGTAGGAAGGGCAATGGTGAGACCTATGTGATAGGGTCCCGCTTCAGAGGTCACCCTGAAAAGGAAGGTCACCCACTCAAGCACACATAAGAAGAGACTTGGGTGAGCCGGGCTCTTCCCCATGGATTCATGGGGCTCGGTCACTGGCAGTTTCTGGGAGGAGGACTCCAGCATTTATCAGGGGTTGGAGCAGAAACAAGCAGGGGCTAGCTGCTGGACTCTGAGAGCCCTATTCAGAAGCCTTAGACATCAGGCTCTATAACTGCTCTGGCATGGGTGTGCCTTGCCTGGGCTCTGGTCTCTGATCAGATTTAAGCTGGGTTAGAAGAAGGCAGGCGTGTACATGTAGTGACCTGTCAGAGAGGGACTGGCCCAACTAGTAGGACACTTGGGGACTAGGCCAGGCTCCACCTTTCATGCATATACAAGGGCACAGAACACATCTGCCAGCTACCACAGTCTCTCACTTGTGAACTTGAGTGGGATTTGGGTTCAGTGGATCTATTAAGAGGCAGGGCCACTGCCCTGTTGCCAGCTCACTTCATGTGGGTCAGGGAAGGCCCAGAAGTCCTTGGTCAAGGTGCAAGCAAACAAGGCCCTGTCCGCATGGAGCTTTCCGGATGGGTCTCCCACCCTTCCGTGCTGGAAGAACATATGTGCACAGATGTGGTGTGTCTGTCATACCTTTCCATCAGGTGACCTTGGGAGAGTCTGGTGATGCTTCTGAGGGCAGAGATGGGGTGCTCTGGCATCTCTCGGATAGAGTCTACTAATACTTCTGAATACCCTGGGTATTTGGATCTACCCCACCATGGGGACTTCTTCATTCCAAATGTCAACAGTGATGAGGCTGAGGACCCCAGAGGAACCAATCACTCTGTCTTTCTACACGACTCTTGTGTTCTGAGGTCAAGTGTAGGGACACATGTGTACAGGCAAATCACACTGCCTCCTGGCTCTCAGCTTGGTTTACAATGGTCAGCATGGGTCTTGCCAAGTGTGAGCAGACTGAACTGGAGCACATTCATCCATCCTTGGAGGCCACAGTCCATTTAGAGTCTTCTTTTCATTATGCCCTTAATAGCTTTGTAGTTTATTTATCAAGGACACAAACACTACTTGCTCACACTCACAGGAGAAGTGGCAGGTCTACCTTGGAAGAGCACTTAGAGCAGTGATCCTCAACTTTCCTACAGCTGTGACCCTTTCCTATAGCTCCTCATGTTATGGTGACCCCCAACCATACAATTATTTTCCTGGCTAGTTCATAACTGCAATTTTGATACTGTTATGAATTGTAATGTAAACATTGTTCGGAGACAGAGGTATGCCAAGGGGGTCATGACCCACAGGTTGAGAACCACTGACCTAAGCGTGTCCACATAAAAGCACTGGGAACTAAGTAGCCATCCTCATGCTACTCCCTTTTGATGTGGTTTGTGTGTAGGAGGAGAGTTGATCCTTTCTGGGTGCATTTCTGTCTTGCTTGATCTCATGTCCCCACAGATGCTGATGGTGAAGAACACAGAATCATGAAGCATCAGGAATTGGCATGTAGGGCTGGTGAGAAGTCTCAGGGAGTAAACCACCTACCATACAAACATGAGGATCTGCCTAATCCCCTAGGACCATCTAGACAAAAATCCAGGTACAGGGGACCATGCCTATGATCCTAGAACCTGGGAGGTGTAGCTACGAATCTTGGGGTCTAGTCAAATCAATGAGCTCCAGATTCGGTCAGAGATCCTGTCTCTAAAAATACAGTGAGTTGAGGAAGGCACTTACTTGCCTTCTTGTTTTCACATGGCTCCAAATCCATATGTGTATGCACACGGACACACACATGCACACATGGACAAACACATGAACACACACACGTGTGTATGCACATAGACACACACATGCACACACGGACACACACACACACACTGTGCATATCAACACGGTTAAATGTTTGTGTCTGTCCTATAATAGTTACATTTATCTTCACACATGCTGGAGAATATCAAACCTCCTATCAGGCGAACTCCAAGAAAGTGAAAGTTGTTTGCAGTTGGCCTTTCTAGGAAATTTGAGGAAACATTAAAATTCTACTTCACACCAATCCGAGAAAGCATCCCACACCCCAGCTCACAATGCAGAACCCACTGTGTGTGTTTAAGTAAAAACCAACATTGGAAAAATATAACCACCAAAACTTTGTTGCTTCATGGCCCTTTAGCAAATCGGTAACATAATTATGGGGACTCTTAGGACAGACCTTAGAGAGCCCAGAGAAACCAGGCACATGCCTTCCCACTGGTGACACACTGACTGCAGGGTAAAGATAGGAATCTTGAACCTGGTCCTGTAGAGTAGGAGTCACATAGCATATGGGACTAATGAATTAGCGGGCATCTCTCCCTGCTGAACCCGGAGAAGGGCCTGCTATGCTCTAGCGGGGAGGCAGGGGCGGCGACCTTTCTTGAGTGACGAGAAAAAAAAATAGCCTGGCAGCTTTCCGAGCTGTGTCTGTGCACTGAAAGTCTGTGTGTCCCGGACTCAGGCTGGGACACAATGCCTGTGTAGAGGGGCAGAGATAATGTCTACCTGGGGCCAGTAACACAGTGTCAGGGGATAGCCTTGACTGGTTACAGTCAGAACATTTGAAGAGAGAGCCTTCGTACTGCAGCAGTACAATGCATTACTTCAGCAACCATATTTTCCTATTAAACCTTTTTTTTTTTAAACCTTTTAAAAAGTGAATCCAAACGCATGTGTTTTTAATTGCTAGAAAGTATTGCAGCAAAACCATATAATTACTAATTTTCACAGTCAATCTACACCTGAGTGCTTTTTCAACCTGCCTGGGACCATAGATGCCATCCCTGTGACATCCACAGACCCAGGTGAAGGGCCCAGAGATACCTGAAATCTTTGAGGTTTATACAATGGCCCAGACAAAAATGTCGCAGACATCACATGTGGGAATTATGCTGTTGATTTCAGGAAACATTTTTGTAGGGCCCACAATCCTGGTAGTGCTTCAGACTTCTGCTTTGATACAGTTTAAAATGTTTATTATTTTGATACCTTGAATTAATTATTATAATTGTTCAGCATTTTGAGAATGACACGTTGTTTAATATCTGAGATTCACCTCCATGTAGTCACAATGGTAGAATGAGGACGAAAGACAAATTATGACTGTTAGGCCAAAGCTGAGCCACCCTTCAAGTACGCTGTATACACATACCACCGTCAGCAAGGCAAGCTTCATGCACCTCCTTGCCCGTGCTGTGAGGAATAACTACACCATCCTTTCTACAGACATGAGATGATGTGGTCTTGCGGCCTTGAAGAAATTATCCCCTTCCATCTCTGTGCTTGCTTATGTTACTGTTAAGCACTCAGTAGTTGTTATGCCATGGTCACCTAATGCCTCTCATGATCCATATTCCTCAAGTGAGCAGGAAGAATAAATACCATGGCAACCTGGAGCTTGGTCCAAGTCCTTTACTTCTTCAGAGATTGCTATCAAGTTACTACATGTGTATTTATGAAATTCAATCATAAGAAAGAAAATTCTATCCATGCTACTAATGGGATACTTCCAAACACACACAACATGGCTCCCGAAGAACACCCTCGACACACACAGCATGCTCCCACTGGGGATAACCTCATACCAATGTGGCTCCACTTGGGATGCTCACACACATGCAGTGTGGCCACATTAGAGACACCAGCATGCACAATCTGACTCCACTTGGAACACCTATGCATAACAGTGTGACTCTCTCCATGCTTACAAGCATAACTTCGCATTGGATTAACCAAGGTCTGGGAGGAGAGTTGAATCAACCCCCTTTGTTGGAAAGAAGTTAATCTGAATGAAATGGAACTAACGGCCCCATTCTCTTTTCCTATAACAGTGCCATGTCCTAGCTTTCTAAGTTTATTTAACTATCAATCTATACCCAGACTCCAGGAGACCACTTCTGAATTCAAATCCAGAATGCCATTTGCAAGCCAATTCTGGTGGTCTGTGGTGTGAAGCACAAATATATAATCAATGCAGAGCATATTCTGAATGGCAGGCATCACCATTCTGTCTGGATGTACACACCATCCTGTGAGTCACAGCACTTCCTTAATTAGATCTTTAAGTATAGCAGCATAAAAAGAATTACAGTAATCAAGCCCAAGACTGCCTAGATGAGAAGAGGAACCGGAGAAACCAAACTTTGAAGGGAAAAAAATTGACATAAAAGATTATAGACATTTTGACACTTTAATTAATGTTAGTCTCAAAACATAAGTATAAATCAACCAAGACATTGAAATCACTTCCCACAGGCATTTACACAATGGTTCTCCCTAAAGTTTTAAAACAATTATATGGCCACACAAGTTTTGGGGCCACACTGAGGGTTAGCAGCTAAGATGCCTGTTTAGAATGTGCTAATTAGCAAGAAATTATAGTGTAACCGGTGCTCGGCATCTCCCAGATTGGGAAATGAGGCGATGGCAGCTGCTTTACTGTTGAGACACTTCCTGTTTGCGTTTTAACTATCTGCAAATCAATCACACCACACAGAAAAGGCTTGGACGGGAATCTGTGATGTGAAGAACCAAGCAATTTTATTTTTAGTGTACAGAATCCACTAAGGGCCAGGTAACCCAGAAGGGACTTCACCAGCATCGCTGGCCAGCAAGGAACTTTGTAATGAGACCATTGCGCAAGAGAAGTTAAAATTGAACAAGCCACATACACTGTCTCCCTTCCAAACCTACAGAGGGATGAAGGTCATGAGTAGAGACTAGAATAGGTAACACAGTGAGGCTGTTTCAAAGAACCAAGGATGTCGAACAGTGGTAATCATGTGGAAGGTCCTGGGGCCGATCCTCAGTGCCCACGAAGACCTTAAACTTATATGGGAACATGTGAGAAAATAAACCCAGGTATAACCCACAGGTTGATAACCGTGACACATTAGGTGGCAGCTGGGGTGGGGCCGTGGACTGTGTTGGTGACAAGTTTTGAACTGTGTGGTGGATAGCCCTGCCATTTGTCTCATGGTGTGTATCGATGTGCACACACCTTAGTTTCACTCAGACCCTTAATATGAATGGAGTCTCTACTTGAGTGATTCTGGAATCCTATTTGTCTCATGGGAGTTTTGAGGGAGGGCTACTTCTGTGTGGATCTTTGCTGATTTCAACTCACAGGTGCTACTGACCTGCAGAGGCAAGTGTATCTAGATATTAACGTCTCTTAATTAAGGAAGAGGTGACACTCTACAGAATTCATGAACAATAAAGCAAATGCGCCTTGCATGGGCAGACCCAGTGCATACCTGACTTCCTGATGTTTCAGAGCAAAATCAACATTACCAAATAATGTCTGTTTGGAGGCCCCAAGCAAACACCAAGGACTGCATAGTCATAATTCCAAGGTGACTAGAATGGAAAGGAAGATACAGATATTGATTCTCCCTACGGCACAGGCAAGTGTTGATTAGTCTTCTGCCTCATTGAGACTGTCTGGGCAGACAGCCGATGTCAGCTGTGACAACAAATCAGTGTCCTTGGAGTGTGGTCCTCCGAGAATCTTCAAGGCCTGGGTAAATCAATACATGCCATCACTTTGAGTTGGCCAAGCATGGCCGTCCAGTGGTCTGGAGGCCCACAGCTGTTAAGAGAACGAGGGTGCAGGTGTTGGAAGGTGGCTGACTTTAGACATCACAGGCATCATGGCTGCAGACACCTCACTGTGAAAGGCGAAGGGTCACGGCTCTCTTGCTGCACCCCACATGCAGTGCTAAGACAAACTCCGTGCAGATCTGGAGCATCCTCACAATAGATACTTTCTGTACCTTCCAGGTGTTCCTTGGCAATGGAAGTTTATAGGCTTAAAATTCTCTGCTCACTATGGCACCATGAAAAAAAAAAAAACAAAAAAAACCAGAGCTTTTCACAGGATAGGTAGGTTCACCACACTCTCAGTCTCTATAAAGTCCCTGGCCCAGGCAAAGGGGGCTTGGGCAGAAGATGGAGTCCTGGAGACAGTGACTCATCATGGCTCTGCTTGGTATGGAACCCGGAGGCACGATGTATGGGCCAAAGTGGCAATTTGCTGTGCAGTCAAAGGGGTTCTCGGTGCTGTCTGCCAGCTGGCTCTCCTTATGTCGCAAATGTTATTCTTTATTTAAGAAAATCTGCCTCTAACCCCAGGGTATATAGAAACAAAGATGCAAATTCATAATGAACTATAAAGAATTTCTACAGAAGCCCACACACAGGAGTAGCTTACCCATAGCTAATCAGTCCACAAATCCCAACATATAAGGGCAGTCTACTGTATGCTGGGTGCTATAGACAGAATAAGACACTAGGTCTTCCTTTCTCTTGCTTCTCCTTACCTCCCATCCTCTTTATATAGAAAACTTATCCTTAAAACCCACAGTACCTGCAGCTTATGCAAGTCTACACAGAGATGGAGAAATCCCATTCATTCATTCTTCATTCACACATTAATTTATTCACTATTTCATTAAGTAAATACACAAAAATTTAGTACATCGCTATAATATGCTACATGCTATTTCAGGTACTATGAATGTTGTTGCAAGAAACAGCCTCACAATGCTCAAATTCTAGTGGAGGAGAGAGAAGGTTAATAAAGAGGGTTAGTGAACTGTCCGTCCTAGGCTGAAGGACACACTGGAGAGTCCAAATGCTACTGCACCAAACCCTTGGCAGGCATAGGGCATGTGGCACCTTGCTGTCTTCCCTGCTAAGTAAGGGTCTGACTTACTGCCCAGTCAGTCCTAGATGAATAGAATTATTAAAGAAAGGAAGACACATGCTTTTCCCAGTTCCAAAGCTCCTTGCCAGTGAAGACGTGATGAAGGAAACCACTTAGTTCTCAAGGCAAAAAGGGAATTAATTACTGAGCAGATGGCTCTACAACATGAGCTGTGTAGGCATGTTGGCTTTATTCCATGGCTTTATGAGGAGTTATGTTCCACATGAAATTTAGGGACTAATAAACATCTGGCCAGATGTGGTACTAGCTTGTTTTGAGGGAGTCACACCCTGGAAAGCATCTCATCTTTTTCCTTTCTTACAAAACAAGTTTACTTCTGATAAGCACCAATCCAGACAGGGAATGGCAACAGAGCTCGCTCTATAGCTGGGATTTGTCTTGCAAAGCGGGTATCATTCCATGCTATTTGACACAGGAAAGACTTCGTTTTTAGGAGTTGTATGCATGTATTAGTGGGCATAGAGAAGAAAAGCCACATATCCAAGCAGCTGGTGGCCAGACAGTGGCTCCAAAGGTTGTGGCAGGACATTTTCCAGAAGAGCTGTTTGCCCTGGGGACCACGTGTCTACTCCTGCTGCATCTACAATTGGGGACAGTGTGATGGAGCTCCTATCTGTATTCATCATGTTTATCTGGGATGGGCTCAGTCCTGAATACATCTAGGAAAGACAGAGATCCTATCAAGTCCTTATATGGAGCAAATGCTGGGTCTCTGAACGATCTGTGGGTTCTGGATACCCGTGAGAATGTGGCCACATGTGGATGTGCGGAGTATCTGGGAAGATGGGGCCACAGAACTAACGAGATCGTGACTTTCAGCCGCATTCTTTTGTCCTTCAGCAACTCTGGCTTCTTCAACACTGGCATGTCCTCAAAATGTTCCAAGAGTGTCCAGTCCCAAAGGTTTGTGAGGGGAATTTTCTGAGGTATTCATGATTCACAGCACCAGTAATAGGGGTCACGGCCTTGCTGGTTTGCCCTGGGCATCTTTCTAAAAGCATCCAGTGTTGCACCCCTAATGACCTACCATGCCTACTAAGTCCCAACAGCAAAGAAAATAAACCTTGGAGGATCCTCACAAATGTAGGCCTGCTTTACTGCCTTAGGATTTCTATTGCGATGATAAGACACCATGACCAAAAGCAACTTGGAGAAAAGGGTTCATTTCATCTTATAGCTTGCAGTTCATTATCCAGGAAAGTCAGGGCAGGAACTCCAGGCAGGAACTGAACCAGATACTATGGACGAGTACCATTTACTCCTCCCCAAAGCTTGCTCAGTCTGCGTTCTTCTATACTTCAGGACCACCAGCTCAGGAATGGCACCACCCATAGTGAGCTGGACTCTCCCATATCAATAAGCAATCAAGAAAATGCACCACGACCTTGTTCACAGGTCAACACAGTGGGGACATTTTCTCAATTGAGGTTCCCTCTTCCCAAAGGACTCTAGCTGGTGTCAAGCTGACACAGAACTTGCCAGGACATCTACAGAAAGGGGCTGGGAGGTAACACTTGTGTTCTTACAGTTAAAAAATCCACGATCTCAGCTCACCCTAAAAATATGCATAAGCAAAAAGAATTTTGACCACATTGTGAGTCCTAGAGCGATTTGTAACAATTGACATTAATTAGAAGAAAAGATTAAATGTCAGCCAGCAAGCATTCATATAGATGTTTCTGAAGGTAATGATTATTAATATATTTGTACACGTCTGCAGCTTCCAGATCTGTCTCAAATCTCATTTGGTTTCCTTTCATTCCATAGAACATCCTTGCAATATCTTATGGACATTAGGTACTAGGTAAATATTTGTAAATTTGATTCAATCAACTGTATGATTGATTAGAATGGCAGTGAAGCAATGACCTGCTATAAATCAACACAATGAAAAAGAAAATGTCAGCTCTCACTAGAGAAAGCGAGGAAAGCACACACTGGCATTTACAAACTCAGATGAGCGAGCTTGCTCATTTTTGTGGGTTGGGGCTTTCCTCCTGGATCTCAGCACCCCTTGTGGGTACCTGCATCAGCCAGGGCCAGTTAGGTGCCTTGGATGCTCTTATTTATGGCTGGGACAACACTCATATGACTGATCGGTTTATTTTTCTTTCTTTTTTTAAATTTTATTTTATTTTATTTTACAATACCATTCAGTTCTACATATCAGCCATGGGTTCCCCTATTCTCCCCCCTCCCGCCACCTCCCCTTACCCCCAGCCTACCCCCCATTCCCACCTCCTCCAGGGCAAAGCCTACCCCGAGGACTGTGATCAACCTGGTAGACTCAGTCCAGGCAGGTCCAGTCCCTTCCTCCCAGTCTGAGCCAAGTGTCCCTACATAAAGACCTATATGGCAACATCAGAACCTAGTGGTTTATTTTTCTTCATTGCTTTTCTTACTCGGCACAAAAAAATAAGCACATAAATGGACGGCTATACCGAGGTATTATGAATATTCTTAGTGATGATTCCCTGATGCTTTTCAAAGCTTCCCTAGCACTTGTGTTGAAAAGACACAATGTGCTACTCTGAGGTGACTCGGTCAAGGTGGAATAAATCGGAAGGCTCACTCTAACAGGGGCTGCTTCCCACGTGCCCACACACACCCCTTTCTACATAACTGCTTTCTTGCTTTGTCTTGCTGCCACCTTTTCTGTCATCTGGAAATATCAACCGTGGCACACATTTTACAACTCGAGTCCCTAAAACTGTTCACCAAGTCACCATGCATTGCTCAGCACTCTATGCATCTGGCGTTTCAAAGGGACTGAAAGACAAATTTCAGAGTAATCAGCCTCATTCAGCTCTTGCATCAGTCTTGGAAATACTAAGTTGGCTTGAGAGAGTCTGTCTTAGCTCAGTACTCTGACTGCCATCAATAACAGCTGATACTCACAGAGTGTCTGGTCTGACATTCCCGATGGCTGTCAAATGCAAAAGGAAGTTATTATGGGTTTTTGTTATATTAATGTTTTTATTGAGGCATGGTTTCAATGGAGTCAACAATCTTCTTACTTTAGTCTCCCACGAGAGGGCACATGCCACCACATCTAGCTTAAAATGTTTTTGAAGCATTTGCTTAACTTTTAAACAAACATCTTTTGTTTTAAAGAAAAGCAGTTCAATCCAATTAAGTTCAGGCCTCTAAATAATTAGTACCTTTCCAGAGCATACACATGACATTTGGAAGGGTCTGAGGCAATGGTTTTGCAGCGAGGAGGCTACTATGAAATCTGCATCAAAACTCAACTCTGAGTCAAGAGTTAGAGTGGGCTGCTGTTCTGGGAAAATCCCTGCCTTTGACCTTTATGCTTTTGTGTGTCCCCATGGAGTTGTACCTCCCTCCTTCACCAACCTTCCCATGTCAAGTGGGATCAGGGGCTCCTTGTCAGTGTGCTCTTTTTCTGGGAAAGATGATGTCTGTCCTGGTGAAGATCAACTGATCTTTGGTGAGAATGCAAGGTTCAGTGGAGAGGGGAGAGATGTAGAGGGGGGAGGTGCAGAAAGAGGGGTCACAGAGGGAGGAGGCACGGGGGGAGGAGTCAGAGGGAGGAGGCATGGAGGGAGGAGTCAGAGGGAGGAGGCACGGAGGGAGGAGGCACGGGGGAGGAGTCACGGAGGGAAGAGGTACAGAGGGAGGAAACACAGAGAGAGGAGTCAGAGGGAGGAGGCACAGAGGGAGGAGTCAGAGGGAGGAGGCATGGAGGGAGGAGGTACAGAGGGAAGAGTCAGAGGGAGGAGGCATGGAGGGAGGAGGCATGGATGGAGGAGGCACAGAGGGAGGAGTCAGAGGGAGGAGGCACAGAGGGAGGAGGCACGGAGGGAGGAGTCAGAGGGAGGGGATCTTGTGGGCAATGAAGTAGGCTGGGAAAGGCTGCAGTGGAGCTCCTGTGTCTGGGTACAGCCCATGCAGACACAGTAGACTCACAGGGTCCCATGCAGAAGGAGGCACTGAGAGCCTAGGAAGGCTGCTGTGGCCAGTGGGTTAGAACAGGAGGTCTCCTTCGGCCTGGAGGCCTCCTGGGGCTCTCAGTGATGATGTCATCCTACATTCACCTGGGATGACGGATGCTGAGTTTCTTCTGGGGCTCAGAATGGGAATGAGGTGACTTATAGAAAATAGTCCTACACTGTTTCTTGAACGTCATTGTCTCAGAGGGTAAAGTCATAGTCTGTACAAAGAGAGTCTCTAAAGAGAACAGCACACCTCGAGGTCTGAGACAACCATGGAGGACAGTGGAGTTTAAATATTTAAACACAGAGGGACCCACAGACAGTGTAAATCTTGGTGTAAGTGTCATTATACATAAATTTTCTTGTCAGTCACTCATCTTGCATCGTATGGGTATCAAGAGGAGTTAGTATACATCTATGCATCTTTAGAGATGTCTTTAGCACAGTAATGGCCTGCTTAGTGCTATGAGAGATGCTACCCCCCCATTGATAAGGCCTGTGGCTGTGGGATGGATCATCCACCAGCCTGTGAACTCAGTATTGTTCAGTAATCAGAATGGGACACATTTTCTAAGTGGCCTCATAAAGCCTTGTAGGTGGAGGCTGGATCCACAGCTGCTGGTATCTATAGCCAGCTGCTGGTATCTCTAGCCAGCTCCTCACTATGGCATCCTCACCAGAAGCCAAATCCTGCCTTTGCACACCCAGGCACTTTATAGCAAGGTGCCCTGAGACCTGGACACACACGGTATGTGTCCAGAGCTGGAGGACCTTGAGATGAACTCACACCAGTCTTGGTCATTCTATTCCAACACCCTTAGACTCTAGCAACTTTTTGTACAAATGCAACATGCTCCAGTCCTTAGTCCCATCCTTCAAATGCTTGGATAACCCTACAAATGCATCGAGATGGTGTTTGTGTGCAGGAAAATGTGAATGACTTAAAAACAAGATTACACTGAAATGTAATGATTAAAATGTTTAAATTTCTGTGACACGTATGTGTATATTAATGTGGCAAATGAAGAGGTTGCTATGGACCGAATGTCTGTGTGATCCACTCAGTTAAGGTGCTGCAGTCCTCCTGAGCCAGGTGGTAAGGGAAGAGGAGCCATGGTGAAGTGCTCACATACACTGCCATGAGAACACAGGCTGGAGTTACAGGGAGGTTAAGGGTTAAAACAGCAGGCTGGAGAGATGGCTCAGAGGTTAAGAGCACTGACTGCTCTTCCCAAGGTCCTGAGTTCAATTCCCAGCACTCACATGGCGGCTTACAACCATCTGTAATGAGATCTGGCGCCCTCTTCTGTATACATAATAAATAAATAAATCTTAAAAAAAAAAGAGTTAAAACAGCAGATTCTGAAGCACTGAGGAAGAGGAAGGGAGGGACTGTAGATTTAGCTGATTAAACTAGACAGACAGGAGGACAGGGCTCTGGGCCAATGATGAGAGGTCAGTTGGCCCCCAAAGGCCTTGATGAATACATGCAATGCACTATGGTCCTTTTCTAGATCCTTACATCTAAAGAAGGTAGTTATGACACATTAAATTCTAAATAAGAATGGCTTCTAATGAAGCTTCCACCGAGGAGGCCATCTCATCGACAATGAGCTAAATGTGAGGTCACCAAGAAAGATCACAGCTACATCCTAGTGGCTGAGGCAGAATTAACTCTGCCATGATAAAGCTTCAAGCTCATCATGTGAACATGAGAACATGGGGCTGCAAGGTTGGAGGGGAGTAATGCTGGCTGAGAAACTAATAGCTAGCAGATGGTCCAAGTCAAAACTGGAGTCACAGATGGACGGAATAGGGCTTCACCCACCCTACCTTGCTGGGAAGTGCATGCACAACACATTATAATTTCTCTGGTTGGGCCAGAATGATGGGCATAGAGCACGTGGGCTCTTCATTGCCTTGGCCTATGGTAGCCCAAAGAACTAATCAGTCTCTATTAATAGAGATTTCTGTTAAGTTTCTGCCTTTGCCCCATAAAACCCCTAGGCATAGGAAATCCAGTGGCTTTTACTCCCTCTTGGAAATCTGTCCCGTTTCTTCAATTTCTCACCTTTCTTCAATAATTCTTAATCAAGTTTGCTTCCTCTTTGATTCCTGCCATGGCAGTCCATGTCTAATTTTCACTGGCATAAGACAACTGTCTCAGGTTGATCCTTGATGACTACAAACACCTCTAACATCTTAGGTCCTTGGGTAATGTACAGCTGGGCCATGACCATCCCTAGGTGACGGTGTTAGGGGGAGACATTGAAATGAAGCCACAAGACTGGGGCTTCATTGTGGGATTAAAATGTTAACACAGGAGTCCCCAAGAGCTGCCTTGATCTCTGGGCCACATGAGGGCATATATGTCATCTATGAGCCAGTAAGCAGCCCTCACCAGGTGGTGATCCGGATGCTCCCTAATCTTAGGACCTCTCCTCCAGAGCTGTGAGAAACGTGCTCTGTTGTCCATCAACTGGCAGTCTCTGGCCCAGATGGGACAAAGACAAAGACCTGACCACGATGTAATAACTGCTGCGACGCTGAAGTATGTGTTCACACTCTGAGTTCACTGCTGATGAGGTACCAGAGTTGGAAGAAGCTCAGGTGAAGTTCACAGTCAGCTAATGGGATATACACTTTTACCCTAGCTAAGCTTGGGTTTGTAGAGTCTTTGGGGGGATCTCTATGGAGTCTATAGACAGGGGTCAGGATTCAGTTCGGAAACCATGTACTGCTGTGAGCATGTTGTACTTGGCTTCGCACAGCTGTTACTGCTAGTGTTGTGGTCTGGATATGAAGTGTCCTCCAAATGGCACATGTGTTAAGTTTGGCTCTTGTACTGTTGAAGCTGTTAGAGCATAAAGGAAGGCTCTGACCCACCCTGTGACCCACTGAAGGGTGTGTATTGAATGGTCTCTTTGAAGGTGGGGTCTGGTTGGAGGAGAGGGGTCACTTGAGGTGTACCTTTGAATGGTCTATCTTGTCCTTAGACCTATCTTCTCTCTACTTCTCTGCCTCCTCTCCCCCATGATACTCTGCTCTACCACGCACTCTCTGCCAAGATGTTGGATTTGGTCACAAGGCCAAAACCACGGGATCAAGAAACCCTGCTGAATCCTAAAACTCTGACCTAAAATAACCCTTCTCGCCTTTAAGTTGGATTTTTCACAGCAACAAAACCCTGAAACACAGTCAGAGACCTTCTTGGTAAGGGAAGCAGTCCCTGCACAATCATTTCTTCATTGCCATGACTTCTGAGCTCCTATGGCTGTGTCAGATGAGCCACGGCCTGAAGCCCGTGGCCATGGGTGCTGACCCTCCTCAGTGGCTGCTTCTCTCAGTCCCTGAGCT
Source organism: Peromyscus leucopus (assembly GCF_004664715.2). Lineage (NCBI taxonomy): Eukaryota > Metazoa > Chordata > Mammalia > Rodentia > Cricetidae > Peromyscus > Peromyscus leucopus. The sequence continues at coordinate 4,805,634 of NC_051077.1, read as the reverse complement.
GCAGCCTCTTGCATCCCCCTCATGTGATGGATATAGACTTTCCCAGCTCACCCTGTCACATCTTGTTTCTTAGTAATTTCTGAAGGCCATGCTAACCCGTAGCCCTGACAACAGGACCTGCCTTGGATCTGAGTTCAGACACAAGAAAGCAGCCAGGTCCCTAGTCTTAAGTATATTTATCTAAACTTCAAACACAGGGGAGAGATTTTAAACACGTGATTCAATACAATACAAAGATCCTCCTGGAGGCTTCTCAGGATTCCCAGAAGCGATCGGTGCTGGCAGCTTCTGAGAAGCTGAGAGGTGGACCATAGCAACTGCAGAGACACCTTGGACACCCACGGGAACTCTTTGGACTGCCCTCTGCATGGGGTCATCACTTCAGGGTCTATGATTCACCACGGACTTAAACTGCAGGTAAAGGCAGAAGATGTGGTGGGGGCAGAAGTTCTGATCGTATGAGCAGGAAGAAAATATAAGAGCTTTACCGTGTGGGTTCTGACCTCACAGGATTTTAGGTTTTAATCCTGAGTGTATTTTCTAAAAAGAAAAATGGGCTCCTACAGACAAGTGTGGGAGAGACAGCCACACTCAGACTTGTCCCAACTTACAGAAGACCTCATTCGTGCACATGCACACTCACCTAATGTTTCCTGAAACATACTGAGTTAGACACACCCCCCCACCCCAAACCTGCCATGTCTACAACCTGGAGCCTGGAACTGTGCACACAGGGAATGGAACAGAGGTGACTAAGCACAGGGTCTTGAGATGGCACATGGTGCTGGCTTACCTAGCGGCCCACTAACATTACCAGGCTACCACTTGTAGGGATAGGAGGCCAGAGTGAGGAGGGAGCGGTGGCTATGTAACATTGAGGACCGTGTGGCTGGTGCTGCAGGAGGCAGGAGACTCCACTGGGTGAAAGGGCAAGGAGGGATTCTTAGGTTATCATTTGGATCCTAGAGAAACAGTGTCTGGCTATCACCTTGAGACCCAAGTTAGATATGGGATCTCTACAGTGGTCATGGGATGGGTCTGTGTGGCTCTCAGACACATGTTAGAGCATCAAAGCTTCCTTAATCCCATTGCCTTTTTGCTGTTCTGGGTCCTGCAGCTGTCCAAGAGATACTGTATGATCCCAGACTGGCTTCATCTCTGCAAAGATCTGCACTGTTCTACAGAGGATCTATGCTGTCCAGGGCCTTTTAGCAATCTTTCCAACTTGTCCCATTGCCAGAAGCCAGTGGCAACCTTGCCTCCTGGGTTGTGATGGGGGCCCTGTGCTCCTTCTGGTAGCCGCATACCTATCTGTGAGTTCCCCTCTCTTGTAGATAGCCTCCAATGGTCTCAACGCATCGAAGCGGGAGCTCTCTCTTCTCTCACATTCTCTGCCTCTTCCTTGGGGCAGCTCCACGCTTCTAGATGTCCACGCTTGTCACTGAGCATTAGGCCCACCTTGATGTGCCACTAGGGGATGTTGCGAAGTGTTCTCTATGAATTTAAATGTTCAGTTCTGGAGGGATTTCTTAATACTCAGAGAGGAGACTAGAACTTCAAGGTTTAGGAAGTTCCTGAAACACAAGATTTGTGAGATCCCCTTTCCCTTGCGCTATATAAGCAGTAATGACTGATGGAGATTCGGGGAGTGGGGGGCTCTCCTACCAGCTGAGCTGTCTGTGAGTCATGCAAGGGGCTCCAGGGACACAGCCTTTGTGAGCTGTCACCCATGCCGGGCTAAGCTTTTCTGTGATGCCTCTGCCTTTGAGTCCTCATCCATGCTACTGTAAGTTAACACCTTACCCACACTCCTCATAGGGAACCCCAACAAATTTCCTGGTTCACCAAGCTAGGCTTGGATGGATCTTTCTTTGGTCTGTCATTGGTGCTCTGTGTGGGGTGACGTCACATGTCAGAGGTGCCTTAGCTTTCACAGATCTCTCTCTCTCTCTCTCTCTCTCTCTCTCTCTCTCTCTCTCTCTCTCTCTCTCTCTCTCTCTCTCTCGTTCCTAGCTTCCCACTGGTGCTGTTTGGTGAGGGTACCATCTGCACCCAGCACCCAAGCTGTTCCCCAATCCTTGGCACACCCTAAAGGAATTCTCTTCTCAGGATGGAGCTAGCTGCTCCTTGTGTTCCACCCTGTTTCTGCACTCTGACACTTTCAGCCCTGCAGGGTGACTTTAAAAGAGGGTGGCAGTAGGCCAGCAAGGCCAGTCGATGGATTTAGTTCCTCTCCTGTTTCCCTCAGCAGCTGGTCTGTCTCCATTTGGAGCTGTAGCTCCTGCAACTACATCTGACAACTGGGTAATTGGTCTTCCTTGATGACATCATCCATGTCACCTGGCCAGCAGCCTTTTTGAGTCTCATGGGGACAGAGCTGGAGGCTAAAACTTCTTTAGTGTGTCCCAGACTGTAACCGATTATAAAGGAGCATCCTCTGTAGGCTGTCCCTGCTGCTCTGTGCTACCTAGCCCTTGTCCCTTTTACCTGTATGATTAGGTTTGGCAGTCGTCTCTAGAACTTTCTATGGCAGGGCAAGGTCAGACTCTTCAACTCTTTTGTGTCCATTGGCTTTGGCTGCATGAGAAACTATAGCCTTGGGCCGTTTCTTCTCCAACTAAGAAGCATGCACTCTGAAGTTAACGCACTATGGTTGGCTCCTCCTTAGGCTTCTTGTCTTGCCTTGCAGATGACATTTTCTCTGTGTCCCCATGTTCGTTCCCCTGTGTCCTAATATCTTCGTCTCATAAGTTCCAGCCCTACTGGATAAGGGACACCCAGGTGACCTCATTCTAGCTTAAGTATCTCAGTAGAGGCCCATCTCTAGTCCCAAGCTAAGAGCTTGAAGGTAAGGGATTTGACAGAGTTTCTGGAAGACTTGACTCATCCTGTAATTCTCTTCTGCTGGAGGTCACTCAGCCATCCCTGAACTGTGACAGTGCTGATCCACATTGCAGGGTACCTGCTCCACAGCTCCTGAACCCTTTCTGCCATGCTTCGTTCCCCTCTCCTCCTGCTCAGTGCTTCTGGACCCCTGGCACTTCTTGGCTCCTGGCTTGTGTGCCTCCCTCTGCTGGCTCACACTACCCACTCTTGGACTTTCAGTCAGTCTCACTGCAATTGGAGGATTCTGGATGCTGCCATGGTGTCCCAAGCATCCCTTTGACTTCCATCACCTTCCACACACATCTTCTTGATCTGAAGCTGGGGGATGCAGATGACTGCTGAGTCACCTGCAGCTGTTCCCAGGCTTTATGTCTGAGGCTGATGCTCAGACCCAAGACAATTCTACATTCAAAGAAAGTTATCCATGACTGGAACACAGCACACACCTCATAAATGCTATTAATCTAAACATAGCACAATGTTTTCTTTGATTTGTAAGATGGCTTTATTTTATCTTGGACGTTTGTATCTTGAAATTGAAAGTGATCATCTGTGATCTTTTGTCAATGTTCTGTGATCATTTGTTTATTAAAGTATTTATGATTCTTCTTTACTTTATCAGGAAGTGCTTGGATTTGAAGAAGTTGGGGACTACATAACAAAGCTCCAAGCAACTCTCAGGCCAGAAATTTGGCATACCTATCTGTAAAGATCTAATGTTCACACAACAGAGACTTTTGCAAAGAAGTACAGGAAAAAAATTCATAGCATTGAGAACAGTTTTCCCTCTGTCTAATATTCAAGACACAAAATATAAGGATTGCTTTCTTCTGGTGTGGTAGTGAAAATTTGTCTTGGAAACAGAGTTATTATGCACCCTGGAGAGAGAAGTCACTGTTGAAATATGAATAATAAGATAAAGTAGGTCTGTGCTGTCTCCTCTGTCATCCCTGTGTGGCTTTCCCTTGGTTCTGATGACTTCTAGAATTAGCTGTGACATGTGTGGAGACAATTTCTGACCCAGAGAAAAGCCATTATCACCCAATTTTATACTGCTTCCGTCCCCAGTACCAATATTGTTCCTTCCCTCAAAAAAAAAAAAAAAAAAAAAAAAAAAAAAAAAAAAAAAAAAAAACGGGTGAAATGAGTATTTAGACAAGCAAATCTACCTGATAAATCATTTCATAGATGAGAGAGAAACCAAGTGTGAAATGGAAGGTAGACATTTTCAAAACCACTTCATTTAAGGAGGGGGTCTATAATCAACACCCACTGCTTTTCATAATGAAAAGCATGATGGCTGGGGATCATCCTACCTAGGGCCATGTTCCACGCTTTCTGGGGACCACAGAGATAGATGAGTGAAGCTTGGTGGCTTGGACTCCCTGCTCCCCGCATTGCAGGTGAGAAGAGAGGTGACCTGATGGGCACATGGGCTGGTAGCATGCACCCACCAGGGTCTAAGTTAAGCCTGTCTACTATGCTCTTAAAAATCTATAGTAATTCACTCACCTGTACGTTTGACATTTGATTTATTGCATGAGCACTGTGCTTCGAGATTTACATGTTTATAAGGTGAGAGAATCTAATACTGCCAGCCTTCATTTTTCAAGCCTCTGTAAAGAACATGTTTAAATGTATCTTATACTGCAAAACAATCACTTTAAGATGATTTTGAAAGTAGATTTTCTTGAGCCATAAAATGAAAGCACTAAAAAAAAACCCTTTCAGTCCTGGGGACAAATCCCAGAGCCTCCTCTACTCCAGATAAACACTCTACTGCTGAGCTGTACCCCAAGTATCCCAGGATGATGTAAGAGTGTTGATTCACCAAAATAATCTCCCTTGTGAATGAAGGTGGCCATCAAATGCTAGTATAATAGTTTACAAAATCAAGAATTACAAATAAAGTTACTTAAATCTGCCTGCCTTGCTGACGGGAAGCTCTGATCATAGGTGGAGTTCAGCTCTCACTATCAGCATGGGTAAAAAGAAGGCAGGAAGGAAGCTGATCTGGTTTGCCTGCCACATGAACTTTATTATCAAGTCCACAAGCAGCCATGTGTAGCCCTGAAGGGAGAGAGGCTGAGCCCTTGGGTCCAAAGAGCAGCTTGACAGGTGACAGAACAGTCATGGGTAGCATAAGGGAGATACTGAAGGGAGACATATGCAGTCCCAGAATATTGGAAGAGTTACAGTACCATGGCTGTAGGCGGCCATAATGGGGCCGTGAATGGAGAGGCAGGTGACTCAGATCCTTCCCTTACTTCCCTTCCGATCTATGACACAGGGAGTTTCTCCATCTTACGGATTCCCAGAGATTGAGGGTGGGGGTAAGTTCTGCATGGAAGTCACAGGGCAGGAAGGTGATGGGAACAGGGGAGAGAATCGGCTAGGCAGTTTAAGGTAAAGGACTATGCAAGTACAGTTTTTCTTTGACTAAAAGTGACAAGTGTCCTCAGCCCCATGGAGATCCCCTTGTCCTTGCTACAGGCAGGAGACGCTAGAGGTGCTTAAGTCAAATGTCTTTGGTTCTGCCTTGGCTAGAGACCTGGGATGGCAGAACAGCCTGAGTTTTCTGTATCTTACTACCTAAATGGATATCTTTCCTGAAATCCACATGGGAGGGCATGGCAGAAACCCGCAGACATTGAATAGCTGAACTGGGCACTTGACTGACTGGCTCATCTCCCCTCCCATGCCCCCATCAAGTAAAGCCTTAATGACTCCAAGCCATTGACCTTCAATAGCATCCCACTCTCCGGGGATCTCTCCTGTCATCTTTCTTAAGCTCCCAACAATAAAATGCTTCCTAAAACCCATCTTCTTTCCAATTGGAAAGGCCAGAACCCGGAGGCTACTGACTCACTCCAAGTTCTGTGTGAACATGAATGTCTGGCACCCTAACTTCTGAGTGAAAAGCCCACCTAAGAGCTGAGAAAGGCTCTGTTGCTCTCCAAGACACCCCCAAATTTTCATGTCTCAAAGGCGCCAGAGAAGAGGAGAGTATAATTCAAGTTGTCTTGAGTTATTGCACAGCTGCACGGGGCTGGAGAAGGCAAGGCCACAGCTTTCGTGGCTCCCCGGCTCTCAGGAAAAAGACTATTAGGGCTATATGAGGGCTAAGAGGTAGAGCTGCTAGGTCTGCAACGTAACAGTAAATTTGAGTTCTGTGACTTGGAGAATTTTCCTCTATACTGCTTTTTCAGATGAGCAACAATCTTTGACATGGTTCATAATCTTATTAACCAGACCATGTCATGCGTCACTGAGCATCTGTTGAGTGAAAAAAAAAAAACTTTAGCATTTAAGGGGCTGTGCTCAGAGTGGCAGCGGTGGGTCTGGGGGTGCTCTGAGCTTTGGCTTCTCACAATGGTGCCCGTGCTACCCCATGATGTCGGCACTCCTCTCGCTGCCCACCTTGGTGCTTACCTGACCCCCCGTTTCTTCCGTGAGGTGGATATTTATCCCATAGTCTAGAATAGATTTTGACTCAGTAACTAGGCCAAGATCCATTGGAAACTTTGAATAGAAACATTTAAAAAATTTATTTTGTGTGTGGATTTTTGGAAGGCGCAGTGTGCCTGGGAAAAGTGATTTACTGTGTACATAAATCAGAACTTCAGCCTGAGTTCGGTACTGATTCTTATATTATCTCTGTGAAATCTGTTCTATTTCTATTCTCTCCATAACGACAGCTCTAAAAACAGCAAAGCCATTTTCTACCACATAATTATTGTTTCAAAGCCTTTCTGAAGACCATGAAAATGCTTAATTGTTCATTTGCTTGTAGGGGGCACTCAACAAACACTAGTGAACATAAGTAATTCTCTTCAAAGGGGTTGCCTTTTGGTTTATTTTATTTTATTTTTTTTGAGACAGGATCTTACCAAGAAGTTCAGGCTAGCGTGGGACTCACTATGTAGCTCAGGTTGGCCTCAAACTCTCAATCCTCCTGCCTCAGCTTCTTGGATGCCAGGGTGACAGGACTACACTTCTCAGGCCTAGCTTCCAAGTGTTGCTTTTTAGTGTAGTGATTGAGAATCTCATTCCTTCCCTACGTTTTTAATTAGCTCCATTCTCACTTGTAGGTAGAGGATGAGCCGCAATCTATGACATCACTGAGGCAGAGGAGCACATGACACAGGACATCTGAGAGAAGAACCAAAGATTGCACCTGCCAGTCTCAAGAATCCCATGACTGTGCCTTCCTGTTGACATGCACAGTTCTGCCTACTTCAGGTCACAGACCACAGACCTGGGCTATGTCTCCTGCTCTCCACAAAGCTCTGATGAGAATAGAGTGGCATGTTCACTGGGCATCTCTCATCAAGGCCCAAGGCTTATGGTTCAGTGTACTGAAAAGCCTCTGTTGGGGTCACCAGGCCACAGGAGAAGACAGTGAGTTCAAGGAGTCTTTTTTCTGTCCTGACAGCCAGCTCTCAAATAATGGCATGGGGACTTCTTATTAACTATGCAAGCTCATCCTATAGCTTAGGCTTGTTCCTAACTAGGTCTTGTAACTTAAATGAACTCATTTATATTCATCTATGTTCTATCACGTGGTGTTACGTCTCTTCAATCTTGCACCTCTTGTTTCCTCTCCACGTCTCCTGGCTTCTCCTGAGAGCCTAGATACCTCCTCTTCTCCCTTTCTCTTCCTGGAAATCCTGACTATACCTCCTGCCTAGCTATTGGCCATTGAGCTTTTTATTACACCAATCCCAGCAAATACATCTTCACACAGTGTACCAATCTCCCACAACAAGAGAGTTTCCCCTGCTTCTGTAGAACCCATCATGTTCTCTGGAACATGTTACTCATTGTTATTACTTCTTCTCAAGACCTCAACAACGGACTCAGAGAAATGAACAAGCCCAAGACCTCACCAAGGTAAGCAATGGAAAGAAACTTGAATCAGTTTATTCCTCATAGACTCCAGAAGGAAATATTTCCTCCTAAAGTGCAAACCACGGCTCCGAATGTACCCCACGACAGAAATCCTTCAGCTTGTCATTTGGCAGTGTGTGGGTCCGTGGGTCCTGGCTCACATCAGCACTGAACAAAGAGGCCTGTCGTGAGCACCCTGCCTCCTGCCTTCTGAGTTCTTGTTCTCGGCACATCCCCTACCTGACTTTCGGCTCCTGACATCATCTAATGTGGACAAAGTACGCTTTTTTTCTTCTTAGGACTGTATTTTAAACTCTTTTGATATGGCCACAGCAGTTTGAATCTGAGGCTATCCGAGACACCTCGTTTTGTGACACCGGGATGTTTTACAGCTTCTCTCCCCAGCCTTCACCTGGAGTGTGGCAAACTTTTACTGCTCACTGTGTTTTATGGGTTTCTCTGGGCCATGTATATTCATTGTGTTATATAAATAATAATTGTGCAGTAAACTAGTGGGCAGTGGTGTTTGGTCGAGGCGGTAAATCATCGAAGGGTGGATGTGGTTTTCCGTAGGAACTGAAGGAAACTGTGACAGCGAATCCTCCAAGCTTAAGTCAATGAGGGAATTTACACTAAGCACTAACTGGCTTTGTAGTGATGAATCACAGTTATGGATCTGCTCCTGAGCGGCAGTGCTGGGCTCTGCAATGCAGACCCACTGCACGGGTCATTGCATATTCCACCCAGGCTTCACTCCAGCCTCCTGAACACTGGCATTCAGATGCAAGTACTGCCCAAATGTCCGTACTTACAATCCTGTCTGCCACAGAAACCTTAATGGAAGTTTTACCTGATTGTTTTAAAGAGGACGCTTGGTAATTTATAGAGTTCATCCTGAGAAAAAGGCAAGGTTATCTTTGAAAGGGATGCTTCAGAATGCTATTGTGAATGTCACTATGTGATGCATGATCATTTCAGTGAGTAAACTTTACCTGTGGGTGAAGGTGTATGCCAGCTCCCTTCTAGGAAAAACACTTAAGCACACCTGTAGGTAGGCGAAAAAGGGCATTCTCTTTACCTGCTGTTGACCTGATGGTTGAGGTCATGTTGGAGGGTGTCATCACGGGAATACATTCATCGTCTTGGGAGTAACCAGCTTGGATGGCTCGAAGGTAACTGTGGCTCCTTGTTCGGAAACATCCAGGAAGGTCAAGGGCATCCATGGCCTGAGATTCAACTTCACTGAAGACAGATTCACACACTGACTCGAACTGCCCATTGACCTCTGCTTCACTCATCTAGAAGAGCAATAGCACACACGTGACGCCAGGTTCCGTCAGGGTGGTCGCGACCATGTCACACAAGCACCGGGGGACAGAAGGCACTCACAGTCCTCGGTGACAGCTTTCTAGTGTCGGCGCAGCTAGTTTTGAAATCCGCCCTGGGAATCCGTCAAGCTTGGGGGGATGGCTTCTTAGGTTCTTTCTTACGAAACAGGAAGGTACCTAACTGGCTACAGATGGATGGAAGTTCTGTGGACTCACCAGGCGGACAGCCATCACACAGACTAGGAGACAGGGCTGGCGAAAAGCCTCCCCAGACACCGAGTATGCAGCCAAGGTCCACGCTGCCAGGCCTTCCTCCTTCCCCAGTGACCCTTCTGGCTTTCCCCAGCTACCTACCGCTCAGGCTGACTCTGGGGCGGAGGCTGGAGAAGTAAGCACACCCATTCGAGCGCATCAGCTACTTTTAGTTCATTTTCAGGACGTGAGAGTCAGCTGCTGCTCATTGTCATGGAAACGAATCCCAAATTTGGCAGAGGCATCCCTGCCCTCATCACCATTACAGCATCATGAGCAGAGTCAGGGCGGGGAAGACATGGCTGCCTGGGAGGAGTGCGGGGCGCATGAACCATGGTATGTGGACTTGAATCTCAGGCACGCTCCCCCCCCTATTAGCTTGAGACTTGCAAGTGCAACGGATAAAAGTAATAAATTTTCAGCTCGTGCCTTGAGTTGCGTATACCGGTTTACCCTGGGAACTTAACTTTCCCAAATACTCTAGAAGAAGCACCGCGTTGGGCCTGTCAGCCCTGGTGAGACCACAGGCTAAACTGGCATGGCCTGAGCCGTCAGCTCAGCCGCAGGGACTCTGTTTAGGGGGGGCCGCCCAAGGAGACATGTTTTTCCTGACGCGTCCTGATGGTGATGCTCATATACACACGTCATACACTGTTCACGGGCCGAAACTAGACATTTTAAACTGGAAATTCAGTCAAGGGAGCTCCAGAAACCAGGCTGAAGGGTTAGGTGGGAGAGTGAACTCAGGGTTCTGTCCAGTGCTGGAGACAAGAGGCTGGGAGCTCAGTCCATGCTCATCCCGGGGGGTTCTCCCCGCTCATTGACTCGGTTTTGGCAAATGTCTACTGAGATGGTAGACAGAATCTGGAGTCCCCTGGAAAACGGGCTTCTGGGCATGCTTGTGCGGAACTACCTTAACTGTGTTTATTGAGTCGGGAAGACCCACCCACTGTGGGCGGCACCATTCCCGGGTTTGGATCCTGGACCGCATTAATGGAGAAAGGAGCTGAGCAGCAGCGAGCGTTCACTGCTCATGTGACCAGCTGCTGAAAGCCCCGCTGCCTTGACTCGTCCACAGTGATGGACTGCACCTTGCAGCCGGAACCAGAACAAACCCTGTCCCCTTGAAGTTGCTTCTGTCAGTGTGTTTCATCATGGCAACAGGAAAAGAAACTAAGGCACAGTCACCCTTGAAGTTCTCACACACTATGGGTCTCTCTCTCTCTCAGGCATGTCCTTCTATATTGACACACATGTACAGATGGGACATTGGTCAGTGGCATGATGGGGATCTCTGGGGATGCAGCCAGCCAGAGTTCAGGACACAGAATGGCACCTCTGCTTGCTATCTGTTCTCCTACCTCTCCAGTTCCTCTTTCTGTCCCATCTCTCACACCATGAGCTTAGCGAGGACCTACATTCTGAGATCTGGTGTTTAATCTCAGTGCCTGATGGACACAGGCAGACCCATTTGTCTGTCTGGAGTCTTAGATGGCCATTCTCCATGTTGGCCCTCACCTTTTCCAGTCTACATCTTTCTAGCTGACCATGACAGAGTCTGTCTCAGTGAAGCATGTCTCAGAATCATGTCACTACACACAAGTGTCTTTAGCTATGGTGATCAGGCTTAGAACAGATTCTTAAGTGTGGCTTTCCATGATCCAGACATGGCCCACCCCCATGCAGACTTCCTAGTCTACTCTAACTGAGCCACAGGCTAAGGTCATGAAAATATTCTCCTCTAAGCTCCTCCTCTCTCTCTAGTTCAGAGTTTGAACACGTCTCCCCTCTCTGTCGTGACCATCTCTGCTTCAAATGCCTCACTAGACAGTTGTAGACCTACTAGGGTGTCACTCGGCCAGATCCAAGTCCACTGGGTTAGGATTCCCATGCGTTCCCCATTCCAGTGGGACGTCTTTGCTCCCAAGGCCAGGAAACTCTGGCTCTTTTCTATTCAATGTCAGGTCCAAACCAGATTTCATCCTGTTTTTTCCACCCCTTCCCCCCCCCCCATCTTCCAGTGTTACCCCCTCCACAAACATACACAAACAGCTGAGAACTAAGATTGTTTTTCCCTTTCTTGTTCTTTCTGGTCCACTGCAGCTGGTCCACCACAGCTTCTCAATACTTGGATCATGCTGGCACACAGAGTAAAGGAAGACACTACTTTAAAAGTCTGCCTGTCAAAGACTCAGGGGCAGGTTGGGGGTGATTCATGAAGCCAGTTGTAAGAAGGATGGAATGGATCAGAGCATGGCTCACCATCAAGGTGCATGATATCGATTAGAGACAGACCTCTCAGAGGGGACAAGCTACAGCATGCCACCATGAAAACTTCAGATCACAGCAAATCAACGCCCAGAACACATGGCTGAAACATGGATAAATCTGGAGAACAATGGGCTTAGCAACATAAACCAGTCCCAGAAGGATCCCTGCTGAGTAGTTACACTAATGCCAGGTATCTAAAATAATACAAAAAGTAGAATAGGGTGGTCATGGGCTGGGGAAAGGAGATAGGGCTTCAGTTTGGGATGATGAGAGCATTCTGGAGCTGAATGATGGTGATGGTCTGTGTGCACTAGAACATGGTTGAAATGAGACATTTCAAATTATGTGGCTCTATTATGTAACAACATTCCCTCCTGGAGAACCCAGGGAAGCTCTTAAGACTCAAGCAACAAACAACTAACAAGTCTCAGCAAGTTCCCAAAACTTACAAGACTACTCAGCAAGGTTATATAAGTGGTAAGACTTCTCGGGAGAAGACTTTTCAACCTATCAAGCTGACTACAAATTGTTCAGGGATCTCCAGGGAGGCAGCATTCCTGGGTCGTTACCCAGGCTGGGACAAACATTTAAAAGATGGGGTTGACTTTCAGTTACCCATGCTCTGGTAAGTAACTCAGATTAACTCATTTGTTCTCCAAACTGGATTTTGGCAGAATTGAAGGGCGGTACTCTTGAGTGTGGAGGAGACTTTCTCATCTCAGGTAAGTAACCCAGAAGTCAGTGATTCTAGGTCCCTGCCTCACAAATTTGAAAAATAAATTTCATGGAGAAATGATGGGTGGGTGAGACTGAAAGAGGACTTTTTTTATTATTATAGAAAGAAAGTTTAAAAGAGACAAATTAAAGATTTATGGTTGAATTCACGATTCTTCTGCCTCAGTCCCTGAGTGCTGAAGTTACAGGCATGTACCATGACCAGCTTCATAGCACTACTAAAAATTGTATTTGGAAAGCTGGGCTGTGATGACACATACCTTGAATCCCAGCACTCGGGAGGCAGAGCCAGATGGATCTCTGTGAGTTCGAGGCCAGCCTGGTCTACAGAGTGAGATCCAGGACAGGAGCAAAAAAAACTACACAAAAAAACACTGTCTCAAGAAACAAAACAAAACAAAAATTGTATTTGGAGGGGCTGGAGAGATGGATCAGCAGTTAAAAGCACTGATTGTTCTTCCAGTGGATTTGGGTTCAATTACCAGCACCCACATGGCAGCTCACAACTGTCTGTAATTCCAGGATCCAACACCTTCACACAGGTATACATACAGGCCAATGCCAATAAAATAAAAAAAAAAAAAACTGTATTTGGAAAATGAATTAACTGTAAGGGAAAGTGTTGTAAGCTGGGCGGTGGTGGTGCATGCCTTTAATTCCAGCACTCAGGAGGCAGAGCCAGGCGGATCTCTGTGAGTTCGAGGCCAGCCTGGTTTACGGAGCAAGATCCAGGAAAGGCACAAAGCTACACAGAGAAACCCTGTCTCAAAAAAAAAAAAAAAAAAAAAAAAAAAAAAAAAAAAAAAAAAAAAAAAAAAAAAAAGATGGGAGTCTACCTCAGAAATATTTTATCCTGGGGTGGGAGCTGTTACTGTGTATACTGACTTCACTTGACCTGTGAGTACCTTCCAAAGCCATATTTGACCCTTCTGTGTGGAAATGGGGAGCTTTGCTGGTAAGTCGGGCCACCACAGTAGCCTAATTCTTAGGATCTGAGCGTGTTCTAATAGAATGGCAGGAGTGGTAGTTACAGACATAGGGGTCCCCTTCCAGGCGGCTTGTGACTGAGGACTTGTAGAACATGGGATTTTGACAGCTAAGCCCCCACATTCCTAACTAGCAGAGTAGGGGCAGTTCTTCCCATGTTAGTTTCCCATGGCAACACGACCTAGTTTCTAAGAGGAAACCATCACTAAGGTAGGCTAAAGTGTTAAAATCCTCAAATTAAGCACAAGGGCAAGACGCCCACCCCCCGCCCCCCAACAGCGTTAGAGGAAAACCACCCGAGTGTAACTTTCTGAAGAGAAGGGGTCGTAGGAAAAGACTCATTACTCTTGGCTAGTCAGCACTGCCCATGGCCAGGGGGATGGATGTCTTAGTGCCTGGGTTACATGCCAGAACGATTTATCATCGTCATAGCAACAACAAACAGTGCTGTTATCGAATGCTTACTGTTTGCAGGACTCTCCCCTCATCAATACTCAAGTCCATTGCCTTCCTTGTTCTGCCAACTGCAAAGAAGAGGGACCCCTGAGCCCAGGCTTTTCCGTTCCTTGGCAAGAAAATCGTGGGTAAAGCTAATGGTAAGTATAACCTCTGCCATTTTTCTTTAAAATTTTAAAATTATTATTAGAATTATTAGTTTTCCAGATGAGGCCTTGCTGGTGGGCTGGAATCTCTGCTCCTCCCACCCCAGCTTCTTGTGCACTGAGATTATTGGCATTTAACTTCTCTTTTTAATAGCAGTTCCCACGAGTAAGCAGGTGTTTAATCAAAGCTTGGAAATTCAGTTCTTATTTGCTGCACATCACAGGACACACGACACCAGCATTTCCTGCTAGTTATTAGTGTGTGCTCTTTGGTCTGTTTACCCAAGTGAAAAACCTCGTGCTTCTCCCTCTGCTGGGTCCAACCCCTATGACTCCGTGGAAACCCTGGATCCCGCTTTGAGACTAGGTATCTGGGGAGAGATAAGACCTGTCCCAGGAGCAAGTGGGACCCAGTTCCTCTGTCTGCAGTGCTGGGCTGTTAGAAAACCAAGGCCTTGCCTGTGCCAGGAAGATGCCCTCTGTGGTGTCCCACTGCAACATGTGACAATCACTAGACTGATGACTCTGTTAGGAAGGTGTAGCTTAAGCCAATGAGGCCATTTTGTTGGAAGAGGAAGAAAGTTCACGCTACATCAAGAGAAACGGTTGCATGTTCTTTGCAGGAAGAGTGCTGCCCATGGGTGCCTGGGCACTGTCTCCCCATGGAAGCCTCTTACTCAGCACAGCCCCGAGACTGCATCCTACATGGAAAAGCACAGAAGAGGCCCCACCTGGCTCACACAGCTGGCCTGGCTCAGGGTGCTCACGGCCCGCATGTAGCTCTGGTTTCTGGACCGGAACTTCGGGGAGTTGTAGTTGACTGATGGGTCCAGGCTGTGACCAACAGGCACCTCACTGGCAGCTTGCAGGTAGCTCTGGCTACAAAGACAGAGAAAAGAGAAATGTGGTCTGTGAGCATCCGGGGAAGGGTGGGCGGAGATGGCTGCCAGTCGACACCTCAGCTCCACACTGTGGCTGGTGACACTTCCAGCTGAACATTTTTGTATGGATGACTTTGCTTTATGCAAATGTTATGGGCTTTGCATTGACAAATGTGAATTCCGTCAAAAGTTACAGGGCAGGTAATTTAGCAAATTGCTTTGCAACTAATTTTTTTTTTTTATGGCTGGGCAGTGAGGTTAAGACCATCGTCCGTTAAAGAGGAAAGAAAACAACAACAAAACAAAAATGGAAGCCCTCATAACTCAGACAGCAGAATAGCAAACTCAGTGTCTAGATTTAAGCCAGATTCCTCCAGAGCCTCATAACAATCTTGCTTGCTTACTGGCAACTTTACATACTTGGAATAAATAAAGGCACCACTTTAGTTTTTTTTTTTTTTTAAAGATATGTATTTACTTTTGTTTCTGTGTATAGATGCCTACCTGTGTGGGAATATGAGCACCCGAGTGAAGGTGCCCAGAGAGGTCAGAAGAGAATATTGAATTCCCTGGAGCTGTAGTGACTGATGATTGTGAGTCACTCAACATGGTTTCTGGGAACTGAACACTGCAGGAACAATAATGCTCTTAAATGCTGAGCCATCTCTCCAGCCCCTCAGTCACTTTTAAAGTGAGCAGATTATACAATACCAGCACAGAGGTACAGCAGGGAGTTTGGACCAATGTGTTCTCATGATAACCATTTCCCCCCAAGCTTCTTTAAAAGCAACACTTTCCAGTTTTCCAACTTGCTGTTTTGTAAAACATTCAAGCATGGGAAAACACTGAGGATGTTCAGCAGTTAGGTCTGCTTAGCTTAAGTTTCTGGAAAATTTGGTACCTTTCCTTTCAAATTCTTTTGTCAAATATTCCACTGTGCCATGAAAATTCATGGAGTAGTGTGGGAAGACATTATCAATCACTTCCCCCCTGATTTCGAGCATGATGGAGCATTTGGTTTGCTGGTGCAGTTCATATGCAGAACTACTTACAAATACTAAACAGATTCTGACCCCATGCCTGGGCAATAAACTAAATACTTTCTTTCTACGGTGACTCTTTATATAGCTTATCTTATTATTTATTTCTTTATAAGTGGGGCACCAGGTGCTAATGAGAAGGCTTAGCCAGAAGGGCTGGCCAAGCCCCAAAGCCTCAGTGTGGTCCCAAGACCCGTGTGGTAGAAGGAGAGAAACTGTTCCTACAATTAACTGTCCCCTGACCTCCACATGTACCACGCATTCTCTCCCACAAATAATAACAAATAACAGAGAAAACACGATTTTATAAAATCAACTTGGCAGCACTTACTAATTGTAGACTTAAAGTAATTCTGTTAAAAGTAATTTCTTCTTCGTGTCTCTTTCTTCCAGAGTTTCTTTTGGACCTCTCATTTCTTATTTGTATGTCTACCAAATGCTCCTGGTGTCTTTTCCATTAGATTTTCCTACTGATTGATATCACCATCCATACCATTCAGCCATACCATCACCATCCATACCATCCAACCATACCATCACCATCCATACCATCACCATCCATACCATACCATCACCATCCAACCATATCACCATCCATACCATCCAGCCATACCATCACCATCCATACCATCCAACCATACCATCACCATCCATACCACCAAACAACCAGGTTGTTTCCAAGTCTGAGAACCATAAGAAGAATCAAGTCCTCTGGACCTTGGTACCCTCTGCTCCTAGCCAGTGTCTGGCACCCCAAATGAGTGTCAGCCTCACAGCACGGCCAGATCCCTGTTGGTGTCCTACACTAGCATCTAAGAACACAGCATTCAGGATGCTGCCATGCTGTGTTTCAGATAAAGTTCTAAGTTTCTCCAAAGTTCAGTGAGCACCTAAAGAAAAGTAGCCACTGAAAAACATTTAATAAATAAATGTACAATAGTTACCATTTGCTACCAACTATCACAGCAGAATCTCCACAGGCATTTTTTTATTTAGTTTTTTTGAGACAAGGTTTCTTTGTATAGTTTTGGTGCCTGTCCTGGATCTCATTCTGTAGACCAGGCTGGCCTAGGACTTACAGAGATCCGCCCGGCTCTGCTGGGATTAAAGGCGTGCACCACCACCACCTGGCCTCCATAGGCATTGGATTAAGCTGTTAACGTAGGTCTAGAGACCACATTTCAGGTAAATGGTAAAACTAGACTCGGAGCCTGTTCAGGCTGGATGCAAAAGCTCACCTTTTACTCCAAAATGAAAGCTGCTGAGTCAGAGCCGGAGCACTGGGGTCCCATCCTGTCACCACGTCTAGCCCTCCCTCTGCTCCTGCAGGGAACTGGTCCCAGGACCCCAGGATGCCAAACTCCAAGGATGCTCCTACATATTTCCTTGTCCATTCACTAATCATGCCCGATGACTTACATGCTGACATCATAGAAGTGGCCTGGCATCTGCATATAACGTACTCACATCTTTCTATACACTTTAATCATCGTCAGACGAGTAACGTGCCTAACACAGCATAAATGCCAGGTGGCTGTCGGGCATCATCTAGTAATGCGGAGAAGTCTCTTTATGTTGGGCACAGAGGCTGTGACACAGGTGGCCACTCGAGCTGGAGTGTCAAGGGGCCACAGCAGGATGTGTCTGCTGGTCACTTCCCTCTCCCAGTTCCAGCAAACCACTTCCCTCATGCTAACATTCAATTTTGCTTTTTGAACTTTCTGGAATTTTATTTCATTTTATTTTTTTAGTATTTCCATCTGTGGTTGGTTGAATCCATGAATTGGAACCCAGGTAGAGAATGTTGATTATATTTTTAAGACAGCGATAAAGCCCCCTTTAATCCCACTAGGGTTAACAGTGATTTTGAAAGTATTATAATGGTTTACCTTTGTATAATACTGTGCCTCAGATGCCACCGTCGGGGAGCTGGGTACGGTGGCTCAAGGTCTGTACCTCAGCACACTGGAGGCTGAGACTGGAGGGTAAGGATAAGTTTGGGGCCAGCCTGGGCAAGAGCCTATTTCATAAAATTGAAACCAACGAAACCCCAAATAAAGAGACATCACATTCCTGAGGACTGAACACCATGAGCCCACTGTGGGAGGCATGGTGAAGGCTGAGCGTGCACAGGGGAGGGTCCTTTGCACACCATGGGGGTGGCAAGTCTCATGCTCTCTCTGACAAGGTCTTGCCATTGCTCATGCATGGGAGATTGTCCTGGAAGCCCTCTGACACTCTGAAGTGGACTTTCTCCCCCTTGGCCTATTCAAAGTGGGAATTTCTACTTTGTCATCTTGGCTGACAGAGCCTTGGAAAACAACTTCCTACATGGACGGGTGGTAGCTCTGGAAACTGCAGAAGGAGACCGTTTTTCTAGAATAATGTGGGATATTTTTGTTCTAGCTTTTGCCTTTCAAATGTTGCCCACATGAGATCATCATCTATGCATAAGTGAGACTGGAACCTCATTTTGGAAAACTTCAAGTAATCATCTGAAAGAAAATAATGGGCTTTCTAGCATTTTACCATATTTTCCCCCATTTGTAAAATTGTTCCAGGTTATTTACTGGATTGTAGGACCACACACTTCAACTGTAATTTGAGATTTTTGTAAAAATGAGTTTCCATAACAAAATATCTGCGTGCGCAAGCCTTTGAATATGGCTATTTAGACCCGGGTTGATATCCTTGAAATAAAGACAAAAGAAAACACCCTCTTCTAGTCACCTTAGAAAGCAGTCAGGGGTTGTACTAAGGAGAAATATAAGAAAACAAACTTTCCGCACTCAGTGTATTCATTGCAGACGCAGAGAACACCTTTTCACGTTTATAAACGGAACAGGACAGGAATAGTACCCACTTACAAACAGCCTCGCTTCCTGTGCTGCCTTAAATGGAACACATAAACAGCATTAGGTGTGAGTGGGATTCTTCCCAGAAAGCGGAAATTCCTCTGTCTCTTAGCACACATTTTAGAGAAACCCTAGTCAGTCCTGGTCGGTCCTCAGGCCATGGCATTTTCCTGTATCATCCAGGTGCTTGCTGCACAGATGGTGGTCGGTCCTGGCTCAGGGTCCCTGTGAGTCCAACCTGCCTGCTGCCACTCCACACGTGACCTCAGGTGAACTCTCCCACCACGGTGCTCAGGGAATTGTTCCACTGTTTTTGCTACCCTCGTGGGGCGTGTGGTGCACAGTTCACAGAGGGCCTGCTCATTTGATCATTGATCAAAATCAAATGCCTTGAGATGTATGTTCTTTTTCCTCAAAAGACACACCCCTCCACTCTGGTGATGGCTGCTCTTTGAAAATTGGGGCCTTGCAGCACAGGATGAGGGCTCAGCCTGTGAATCTGGAGTACAGACCGGCTGGCCATGGTGCATGTGCGTGTACCTTCCCAATACAGAGGACTCAGGGACTCAGGCCATGGGCTCCACACTCACTGCTGGGACATCTTCAACAAGACTTGCAATAAGAGCGTCCTGGGCCTGGGGGTTCCAGCTATGACCAAGGACTCTGTGACAGGAGGCCTCCCCAGAGGGGCAGCAGTGGCTATGGGGTACAAATCCTTTGCAGAGCCATCTATGGAAGCTTCGGAGGCAGAGCTTGGAACTAAGGTTCCTGATCTTAGGTGGCGTCTAGACGAGTGTTGGAAGAGGCACTTCACCCTGGAAAGTGTCAGTGATGCAGCAACAGAGAGCCTCGTGAGGGATGAGAACCGGTCTCCCTATGCTCAGCCTTACCACCCTCCCTACTGATGATCTTAACCCTAAGCCTGACCCTAAGCTTAAACCTACGTCTAACTCTGCACCTGAACAAAACCTTAACCTGACCTGAACGCTAACTCCGTCTCTCTTTGCTACGCCTCTCTGGTGCTTCATCTCATCACCTGGCTGTCCTGTTTCTGTGCGGGGCATACTGTGTCACCCCCATCTCCTGTACATTCTGCTGCAGTATGCAGAGTCATCTGCCTCACAGAGGGAAATTCTGTAGAGTTGTCCTGAGCCATGTGCTAGAGTTGTCCTGAGTCATGTGCCAGGCACAGGGCAGGGTGCTCAAAACAGCTGAAACCATAGAGGTTCCACAGGACCCCAGTTGTATTTGGGTTTCAGACGAGAGATGGATCATTTTGAAGTTCAGATGTTATCTCAAACATTGCTTCAAAAATGCTGCATAGTGGACATATTGATAGCACACAAAATGTGTCGTTTTTTTCTGAAGTTTGAATTCACATGGGCATCTAGTGACTCTTTCAACCTGGAAGAATTAGGAAGGGAGGACGTTCTCTCTTCTTAGGGAGTTGACACTGTGTTGGGACTCAGATGGGAACAGCAAACAGAAGCTCAGTGTATACTGGCTCGGGGTGGGATGGGTATTAGGACAGCAGAAGTCTCCAGCAGAAGTACCAGAAGAACACCATGGGAGAGAAGATTGGAAATAGGTGTGAAGACAACCCCAAGGAGTTTGAAATTTGTAGCAAAAGTAAGGGTAAATGAAAGTCCACACGTTTGCCCCCAGCCAACGAGTAAAGCAAGAGTGTGGGAACTCCTGTGTTGGTCCTGGGGTTGAGGAGGAGTAAGAAGAGGAGACGGAGACCCAAGAGACACTACGGGACCAAAGTTAAAGTCACTTCATACAGGACACTGCTTTGGGGACACCGAGCATATGAGAGTGCCTTGAACTAGATGCTGACTGGCTGGACATCGAGGAAGACAGGAGATACTTTACATCTTCTAGAATTTCCCTAAGTGTGTGACAGGCACATCACAGGGAGAGAAGCAGGGCTGAGGTTGGACATCGTGGAGTATGCCCATTCTGTTGCAAGAAATGGTTTTATATATATATATATAAAACCTGATTATAGAAATTCAAAGGTTTTTAAAAAAGGATGTTAAGCCTTGCTTTCACTGTCCTTCCTTCTGTGTGTCCACATCATTAACCATCAAAAAATTGAGACAAGGAGCTTACGAACCTCTGCTTCAGGTTGACTTTTGATGATCCCTGATTGCCCAGCACCTAGGGCCCTGAGGCACAAGCATCTGGGCTGAGAAAGGCCCTGTCTCAAGGATGTGCATCACACTCATGCTAATGGTTCCCCTTCTCACAATAGTCAAGTTATGGAATGAGCCTGGTTGGCTGTGTATGTCTCTACTGGTCACCAGCCAGGCATATGTGTACCTATCAATGATGGAGTATTATTCAGCCACAGTGAAGAATTATATCCTCCAATTTCCATCAGAATGGATGGCACTGGAAAACATATATATATATTCAGTGAAATTAAGCAGATGTAGAAAGACATGCTCCCTACCATCCACTGAAGATTAAAAACAAGTTTACTTGGCGATAGGATAGCGAGTGCTAGAGCTGGCAGGATATCCAAGACCAAGATGGGTAAAGGAAGCAGGTAGGATCAGTGTATGTGTGCGTATGTGCTGAAATGCCACAGCAAACCCTAGTGAGTTAGACAGCTGATATAGCATGCTATCCAAAATAAAGCAATTAGATAACCTTATCCTTTGAGAGCTTCAACTATATAATGACTGTTTTGTATCCTGCAGGAGATTATAGCACCTACCTGCCTTAGGGTTTTTCAGTTATTCTCAGATTTGTTTTGATTGGGCCCTTGCTTCCTCTTCCCTTCTTTCTCTCCTCTCTTTCTTTCTTTCTCTCTCTCTCTCTCTCTCTCTCTCTCTCTCTCTCTCTCTCTCTCTCTCTCTCTCTCTCTCTCTGCTCAAGTCCTTGCTGCTTAAACTTCCTGAGAGAGTAAACACGCAGGTCTACGACTGTGGAGAGCAATGAGAGGGTAGGGCGTCTCTCTTCCAAAATAAGAGCACCCTCCACTCCCTGCTTACTTATGTTTTGAACCAGTGTGAGTGGATATTCCAGAGTTTGTCTTCTGTAGGTAGGTTAGTTCAACACAAGCCATTATTCTAGAATCCAATCTACATTTTAAAGCCATGTTGGCATTTGCTACTTGTTTGGGCAGCTTCATTTCCATTATTGGCTGGCCTGTTGTGTGCTGATTTTAGGGAAGCCTGTGCTGATTCCTACCATAGACTGAGGTGCTAAACGATTCCTTCTCCTTGTGGTGAAGTTTAGACATGTGTCAAAGTCCCGCAAGGTGTGTCTGTGCCCAGGCTTTGACAACTTGTCACATGAAACAGAATTTAGCCATTGATCAGAGTCAACACACACACACACACACACACACACACACACACACACACACACACACACACACACTATGGGTGGCTATGCCACCAGCTTTCTTCTTTGTGTTTCTGTGTGACTGAGGCCAGCAACATTCCCTGTGAGAACATCGCCCACGCTGACAAACTGTGTACACTAAACCAACTCCAAGCTGACTGACTTTCCTGGTCCAAAGCCTTCCAGCAGGGCTGTCTATGGAGGTCGCTGGGAGTTTGCCAAGTCCATC